>NC_068358.1:83179748-83313272 GCF_020536995.1 Dreissena polymorpha
CTTTATGTTATTAAAATGGAATTCAGTTTATTAATATTTTATTTACATAATCTAAACCATTAACAATCAATTTAATTCCATTATAAATGTCTAAACCCAGTGATGTTTAAGAAATTAGTAAATAACTAGACTATAATTGTTTGAATGATCTCAGATAAGCATTGCATTTAAAAACTATGTTTTCTTGTTTAATAAATCAGTGTGCAAATTACTAACTGATTAATGAACTGCCAAGGTTAAATGTTCTAGCTGACAGTTGATATACCTACTGCCACAACCTTGACTTGAATTGAAGATGGCTGTTGAATAATGAATTGCAAATGTAATCCATTCATACAATCTTTTCATCCGAAAAATGTGAATTTGTAAACACATTAAGGCTGAGATTTGGGTTGCTTTTTTATAAGTCTACATGACTTTTTTTGTTTAAGTTGGCAAGTATTTAAGTATATAAGCCAGTCTAAGGGAAAATGGGGTTTAATCACTGTGCGCACAGTGTGGTACCACATTAGCCTGTGCAGTCTGCACAGGCTAATCAGGGACCACAACTCAATTTGTATTAAATTATTTAAGGGTAAAGATAGTCTGTTCTGTATTTATGTCCTGTCAAGGCGGGAAGTACTGTCCCATATTAGCCTGTGGAGAGAGCAGAGGCTCATTTCGTATGACACTTAACGGAAATGCATTAAACCCGGTTTTGCAAGAGACAGGCTCAAATATAAGGCTTTGAAATAGTTTACTTTTTATGCCCCTGGATCAAATGATTGGGGGTATATTGTTTTTAGCCTGTCTGTCTGTCCCTCTGTCGTTGTATGTCTCTGTCTGTGTGTCTGTCACAAAACTTGAACCTTGGTCATAACTTTTGCAATATTGAAGATAGCAACTTGATATTTGGCATGCATGTGTATTTCATGGAGCTGCACATTTTTAGTGTTGAAAGGTCAAAGTCATCCTTCAAGGTCAAATATATGGCTTGAAAGCGGTGCAGTAGGGGGCATTGTGTTTCACAAACACAGCTCTTCTTTTTACTACTGTAAGGGGAACTGTTATTGAGGAAATGGTTTACTTCACTTTACAGCTTTTGAGGGAAATGGTTTACTCCACTTTACAGCTGTTGAGGGAAATGGTTTACTTCACTTTACAGCTGTTGAGGGAAATGGTTTACTTCACTTTACAGCTGTTGAGGGAAATGGTTAACTTCACTTTAAAGCTGTTGAGGGAAATAGTTTACTTAAATGTGCAGATGTTGAGCGAAATGGTACAGCTGTTGATGGGAAATGGTTTACTTTGCTGTATAGCTATTGAAAAAAATGGTTTACTTCACTGTACAGCTGTTGAAAAAATGGTTTACTTCACCATGCAGCTGTTGACAGAAATGGTTTGCTTCACTGTACAGCTATTGAAAGAAATGTTTTACTTGATTGTACAGCTCTTGATGGGAAATGGTTTAAGGCACTGTATAGCTGTTGATGGTGGCTTTTAGTATGGTTTGCTAAATATTAACTAGTACATGTTTACTTTTGCATCAATAGAGATTCAACAAATCTCTTTTAAAATTTGTTCAGTCACTTCTTTTATTAGTTTTCCTTATGTTTGAAGTTGTTATTTTACCATTTTTATTGTTCAATAGTTGACTCTACCTTTAATGGACATTTTGATACTGGTCTGAAAGCTTTTATTAGTATCATTTATTGGATAGTGTTTGAAGACAAACATGAGGCTAAAAGCTTTCTTGAGAGTAGTTTTCGTCTGATCGAATTTCATTTATGCAAGAGGGCAAGGTTTCAGCAGATGATTTCACATTACTGTGGACATACAATGCATGAATACAGATAGAAATCTAACTATTCAAGCATGGCCCCATACATTATAGAGAAAGAAACCATTTATGGTAATATTAAAGGTGTGTAGATAAGTGTACATTAAATGATCCTTTGTTTTTTAGCTAATTATCCCCTAGTCAATTTCTAGTTTTTTACAGTTTGACTGGGTCACTTTTAGCTCGACTATTATATATGAAATATATATAGTGGAGCTATCCTACTCACCCCGGCGTCGGTGTTTCCGTTTCCATTAGCGTTAGCGTGCAAATGTTAAAGTTTTCGTACTACCCCAATTATTTTCATTGTCCTTTGACATATTGCTTTCATATTTTGCATACTTGTTTACCAACATCACCCCAACCTATAAACAAGAGCAGACAACTCTATCAAGCATTTTGTCATAATTATGGCCCCTTTTCCACTTAGAATATAAAGCAAATGTTAAAGTTTTCGTACTACCCCATTTATTTTGATTGTCCCTTGACATATTGCTTTCATATTTTGCATACTTGTTTACCATCATCACCCCCAACCTATAAACAAGAGCAGACAACTCTTATCAAGCATTTTGTCATAAATATTGCCCCTTTTATACATAGAATATGCATATTATTGATTAATCTATGTTAAAGATTGCGTACTACCCCAAATATGTCCTATATCCTTTGACATATTGCTTTTATATGTTGCATACTTGTTTACCAACATGACCCCAACCTATTAACAAGAGCAGACCACTGTATCAAGCATTTTTACATAATTATAGCCCCTTTACACTAAGATAATTGAACATTTTGCTTAAATTGCCATAACTTCTTTATTTATGATCACATTTTATTATTACTTTTACAAAACTACACTTACCAGAATACCACAATGGATTCCACCCAAACAATACCCCACGCCCCTACCCAGAATCCTTCCCCCCCCCCCCCCCCCAAACTCCCCCCCCCCCAATTTTTTTTATATTTTTTTAGACATCATCTAATAAATTACCACACCCCACATTATACCTCCCTCTCCGGCCCCCCCCCTACCCCCCCCCCCCAAATTTTTTTGTTTCCTTTTTTTATTTTTGAAAGATCATCTAATTAATGACCACACCCCACATATTACCCCCTCTCAAACCCCCCCCCCCCCCCCACAAAAAAAAAAAAAATTTGTTTCCTTTTTTTAGCTCACCTGAGCGATAGCTCGAGGTGAGCTATTGTGATCACTCAGCGTCCGGCGTCCGTCCGTCCGTCTGTCCGTAAACAATTTGTAAACATCTTCTTCTACTAAACCATTGAGCCAATTTCAACTAAATTTCATATGGAGCATCCCTAGGTCATGGGACAAAAGAATTGTTAAAAAAATTTGATCACATAACCAAGATGGCCACCATGACCATATATGGTAAAAACCTTAAAAAATCTTCTTGTCAGAAACCGCTCATCAGATTTTCAAAAAATTTCACAGGGATGACCTTTGAAGGCTCCCCTGAAAAAGTTGTTCAAAGAAATTTGATTCGTCAAAAAACATGGCCGCAGGAGCTCGTTGAACTTTGCATGTTTATTCGATTTTGCCTATTTTGTGAAAACTTTCAAAAATCTTCCACATTTTTTGTCCGATCCTTTCCAAATTTGCACAGTGTCTTTATATCAATGAGGACACAAACCCTACAAAAAATGAGCATTATTGGTCCATGAAGTACAGAATTACCTCCCCTTGAATTGAGAAAATGGTGTTTATGCAATGAAGTCCAAATTTTTCATCCAATTCTTTCCAAACTTTAAGGATTTAGCATGGTTCAAACAAGAGAAACAACTACGGTTTATGCATGTTCTTTTTATTACAGCTTTGCCTCCCTTTAATTCATTTAAAATCTCATTTTACAGCAGAGATTCCAAATCTGACCTGTAAATGAGCCCCATATTTACTGCCAGTGCTAGGTTACCTTTTCCCATTTGATCATTCTTAAGTATTGGTCTTGTAATGCTGCTACTGCTTCTGCTACTGCTACTGCTACTCCTACTACTACTACTACTTCTACTACTACTACTACTACTACTACTACTACTACTTCTACTACTACTACTACTTCTACTACTACTACCACTTCTACTACTACTACTACTACTACTACTACTACTACTACTACTACTACTACTTCTACTACTACTACTAGTACTACTACTACTAGTACTACTACTACCACCACCACCACCACCACCACCACCACCACCACGTCTACTATTACTACTTCTACTACTACTGCCACTACTACTACTACTTTTACCACTACTACTACTACTACTACTACTACTACCACTACTACTACTACTACTACTACTACTACTACTTCTACTACTACCACTACTACTACTACTACTTCTACTACTACTACTACTACTTCTACTACTACTACTACAACTACTATTACTACTACTACTACTACTACTACTACTACTACTGCCACTACTACTACTACTACTACTACTACTACTACTACAACACCACCACCACCACCACCACCATTCACAGTGACAAAAAACGTATTCACACAATGGCTGCTACTACAACTTATAGCCCATATAGGGGGGCATGCATGTTTTACAAACAGCCCTTGTTTCTATGGGATTTTAACCACAACTGTTCATGTTTATCTCCGACACATATTTTTAGGTCACCTGTCATGAAGTGACACGGTGAGCTTATGTGATCGTGTGATGTCCGGCGTCCGTTGTGCGTGCCTGCGTTTGTCCGTGCGTCTGTCCGTCAACAATTTGTTTGTGTAGACAGTGAAGGTCACAGTTTGCATCCAATCTTAATGAAATTTGGTCAAAATGTTTATCTTGATGAAATCCGGTTTGGGATTGTATTTGGGTCATCTGGGGTCAAAAACAAGGTCACTAGGTCAAATAATAGAACAGCCTTCTGTAGACAATAGAGGTCACAGTTTTCATCCAATCTTTATGAAATTTGGTCAGAATGTTTATCTTGATGAAATCTGGGTTGGGATTTTATTTGGGTCATCTGGGGTCAAAAACTAGGTCACTAGGTCAAATAATAGAAAAACCTTGTGTAGACATTAGAGATCACAGTTTTCATCCAACTTTTATGAAATTTGGTCAGAATTCTTAATGAAATCTGGGTGGGATTGTATTTGGGTCATCTGGGGTAAAAATCTAGGTCAAATAAATAGAAAAACCTTGTGTTGACAATAGAGGTCACAGTTTTCATCCAATATTTATGAACTGTGGTCAGAATGTTTATCTTGATGAAATCTGGATTGGGATTGTATTTGGGTCATCAAGAGTCAGAAACTAGGTCACTAGGTCAAATCATAGAAAAACATTGTGTAGACAATAGAGGTCATAGTTTTCATCTGATCTTAATGAGTCAGGTGAGCGATTCAGGGCCATCATGGCCCTCTTGTTATTTTTGAAAGATCGTCCAATAAATTATTGAATATGAACAATTTCCCCATGATGGCTTACGTCATTATGTCAAGCACTCGAATAGTCGAGCGCGCTGTCCTCTGACAGCTCTTGTTCTGAATTTTGTTCAACCATTGGGATTTTGAAAGTGGGTAGCTGGATAGGTGAATATGTCAATCTTGATAGACAAGCTCTACAGCTGAAATGTGTGCACATAGGCATGTACTTTTTCTGAGGATACTATGCTTAGACATGATTTTGTTTATTAATGTAATATAAATTATGCAGCTGATGAATAACATAAAAAAATAGGCTTCACATCAAAGAAGGACACTTATTTTATATTACTTTATTGACATTTGAAAGACAAACTGATACAAAAAAAGTTGTTATTTCTGTGTATAATACAAAGACATCGATAATTCATATAAAAAGGTGGAGGTGGGAATGGTTGTCTTAAGTTGATAAGGATGGTGTTCAATGGATCCAGTGGTTAAAATGCCTGATCTTGTAGGGTGTTCAAAATGTGATGGCACGGGTCACTGCTGCTGGAAAATGATCAAGTAAGGCTCTTGATGCACAAATTGTTTAAAAAATCATCATGACAATTATTATCATTGAAAAAGAAAGCAAATAATACTCATGCTACTTTTTATGCCCCCCTTCGAAGAAGAGGGGGTATATTGCTTTGCTCATGTCGGTCGGTCGGTCCGTCCACCAGTTGGTTGTCAGACGATAACTCAAGAACGCTTGGGCCTAGGATCATGAAACTTCATAGGTACATTGATCATGACTCGCAGATGACCCCTATTGATTTTGAGGTCACTAGGTCAAAGGTCAAGGTCACGGTGACCAGAAATAGTAAAATGGTTTTTGAATGATAACTCAAGAACGCATACGCCTAGGATCATGAAACTTCATGGGTAGATTGATCATGACTTGCAGATGACCCCTATTGATTTTGAGGTCACTAGGTCAAAGGTCAAGGTCACGGTGACCCGAAATAATAAAATGATTTTCGGATGATAACGCAAGAACGCTTTTGCCTAGGATCATGACACTTCATAGGTACATTGATCGTGACCCCCAGATGACCCCTATTGATTTTCAGGTCACTATGTCAAAGGTCAAGGTCACAGTGACAAAAACTGTATTCACACAATGGCTGCCACTACAACGGACAGCCCATATGGGGGGCATGCATGTTTTACAAACAGCCCTTTTTAGTGATTATAATTAAATACCTGGACATTTTACAATACAAAACTTACTTAGATATACAAGAAATGCAATTTGTATATAAGTACATTATATCCATAATTTCTCTTTGAATTAATTGTCAATAATTAATTGTTGTAAAATGCAACTGAAATATTACACAAAATTAATGGACACACAGTTAACCTTGTTGTAAACCTTGCTATAGTATCCCTTTTCCCTTGAGATTGCATGTTTTTTATTTCTAAAAGTTTCTGGCCTACTTGCTGGATATTTTTATTCAGATTTCAATTTGATTAGATGCTTACAAAGGTCAGCCAAGGTGAAAAGCTGGGTTAAACTGCTACCCAGAAAAAGCAATCCTAAATCATAGTACAATGTGCAGTTCTAAAACTGTCCTTTATGATATGACTAAATACATCAGTTAACTAGAAATGGCGCGGCAGAGGCAGACGCGTATCCCCACGCCGCATGTTTGACACAGGGGCGCCCCAGGGTTGGTAATGGGGCCATGCATAGTTGAGATTGACCGTATTGTCATAAGAGATGTTCAGTATAAATTTGAAGTAATTCAATGTACAAATGAAGAAGTAAATGTAAAATAACCAAAAAATGAGTGAAAATCTATACCCTAACTTCTCCTCCTCATCCTGCTCTCCTAACAAATCTAATAATGAATCAACTTCACTGTAGTCAATTATGTACATGTCATCCTAATTGGAATGACTTATGAGATGACTGAACATGCTCTCTTATAGCCAATGTTCTTGCTTCTGTTTTGGAAAAGTTATGTTTTGAGGTTAAAAGGTTGACTAAATAGTAGCGTCTCAGAAATTTTCTATCGCAATCTTGTACACAACAATGAATATGTTGAATTTCCTGTCTGTCTTTGATGTGCCTGTTCAAAGTCCATCTTGCTTTAAATTGTTTCTCACATTTTTCCCACACACTTTGACAGATTTTCAGTAATGAGTCTAAAATTGTAATTGCACAAATTGAAAGTTTCAGCTCTTTTATAGATTCTTGGGGCAATATTCCATGAGTTTCTCATGCTTTTTATGCTTGACTGCAAATTTATATCATTTGGCAGGTTATTTACTTACCTTCCTTTAAAGATTATTACTTCCCTTGGATTTGTTTTTTTGACCTTTGACCTTGAAGGATGACCTTGACCTTAACCTTTAACCACTCAAAATGTGCAGCTCCATGAGATACACATGCATGCCAAATATCAAGTTGCTATCATCAATTTTGCAAAAGTTATGGCCAATGAAACATACCGGGGGGCATAAAAATAAGTGAAAACCTCTGACCTGGCCCGGCCCCAACCCCCATAACTTTTGACCCAGGGGTCAGATCAAAATTCCGTCACTGTCACCGTCGCACATATGCTCATAGCTACCATGTATGTAAGTTTTAAGGTTCTAGTGCTAATAGTGTAGGAGGAGCAGGTGGCCAGGACGGACGGACAGACGCACATCAATACAATATCCCCACTTTTTCTCCGAAAAACGTGGGGATAATAATATTGTGTATGTGAATTAGATAGGACTAGATATGGAAAGCTGGCCAAACCATGAAATACCAACATTTGAGGTTGGTTATTTTATTTAATTACCTGGTTTTTGCACCCTATTTGCACAATATGTTTGGGCATAATACCAAACATGCTGCATAAAAAAATATATGCAGAAATTGATTAGACTGAGGGAAAAGCTTGCAATTCAAATAAGTGTATTCTTTTTATGCCTCGGGTAGGGTGGCATATATCAGTTGAACTGTCCGTCAGTCAGTATGTGTGTATGTCAGTATGTGTGTATGTCAGTCTGTCTGTCCGTCCAAAAAAAAACTTTAACCTTGGCCATAACTTGTGCATGTGCATCTCACGGAACTGCACATTTTGAGTGGTAAAAGGTGAAGGTCAAGGTTATCCTTCAAGGTCAAATGTCAAATATATGGCATCTGTCCGTCCGAAAACTTTAACATTGGCCATAAATTTTTCAATATTGAAGATAGCAACTTGATATTTGGCATGCATGTGCATCTCACGGAGCTGCACATTTTGAGTGGTGAAAGGTGAAGGTCAAGGTCATCCTTCAAGGTCAAATGACTAAGATTGACCTTGTCTGTCCGTACGCCCAAAAACTTTAACATTGGCCATTACTTTTTATGCCCCCCTTCGAAGAAGAGGGGGTATATTGCTTTGCACATGTCGGTCTGTCTGTCGGTTGGTCCACCAGGTGGTTTCCGGATGATAACTCAAGAGGCTTGGGCCTAGGATCATGAAACTTCATAGGTAGATTGATCATGACTCGCAGATGACCCCTATTGGTTTTGAGGTCACTAGGTCAAAGGTCAAGGTCACGGTGACCCGGAATAGTAAAATGGTTTCCGGATGATAACTCAAGAACGCATACGCCTAGGATCATGAAACTTCATAGGTAGATTGATCATGACTCGCAGATGACCCCTATTGATTTTTAGGTCAAAGGTCAAGGTCACGGTGACCCGAAATAGTAAAATGGTTTCCGGATGATAACTCAAGAACGCATACGCCTAGGATCATGAAACTTCATCATTAGATAGATCATGACTCGCAGATGACCCCTATTGATTTTGAGGTCACTAGGTCAAAGGTCAAGGTCATGGTGACCCGAAATAGTAAAATGGTTTCCAGATGATAACTCAAGAACGCATACGCCTAGGATCATGAAACTTCATACGTAGATTGATCATGACTCGCAGATGACCCCTATTGATTTTGAGGTCACTAGGTCAAATGTCAAGGTCACGGTGACCCGAAATAGTGAAATGGTTTCCAGATGATAACTCAAGAACGCATACGCCTAGGATCATGAAACTCCATCATTAGATAGATCATGACTCACAGATGACCCCTATTGATTTTGAGGTCACTAGGTCAAAGGTCAAGGTCACGGTGACCCAAAATAGTAAAATGGTTTTTGGATGATAACTCAAGAACGCATACGCCTAGGATCATGAAACTTCATAGGTAGATTGATCATGACTCGCAGATGACCCCTACAGATTTTGAGGTCACTAGGTCAAAGGTCAAGGTCACGGTGACCCGAAATAGTAAAATGATTTTCGTATGATAACTCAAGAACGCATATTCCTAGGATCATGAAACTTGATATGTAGATTGATCATGACTCGCAGATGACCCCTATTGATTTTGTGGTCATTAGGTCAATGGTCAAGGTCACGGTGACCCGAAATAGTAAAATGGTTTTCAGATGATTACTCAAGAACCCATACGCCTAGGATCATGAAACTTCATGGGTAGATTGATTATGACTCGCAGGTGAGCCCTATTGATTTTGAGGTCACTAGGTCAAAGGTCAAGGTCACGGTGACCCGAAATAGTTTAATGGTTTCCGGATGATAACTCGAGAACACTTACGCCTAGGATCCTGAAACTTCATAGGTTCATTTATCGTGACTTGCAGATGACCCATATTGATTTTCAGGTCACTAGGTCAAAGGTCAAGGTCACGGTGACCCAAAAACAGTAAAATTGTTTCCGGATGATATCTCAAGAAGGCTTTTGCCTAGGATCATGACACTTCATAGGTAAATTGATCATGACTCGCAGATGACCCCTATTGATTTTCAGGTCACTAGTTCACTATTGAAGATAGCAACTTGATATTTAGCATGCATGTGTATCTCATGGAGCTGAACATTTTTAGTGGGAAAGGTGAAGGTCAAGGTCATCCTTCAAGGTCAAATGTCAAATATATGGCGTCTGTCCGTCCGAAAACTTTAACATTGGCCATAACTTTTTTGTTGTTGTCAAAGTTTGTGACACTACAACGACTGCTTATATAAAGTACAAAATACGACAGTCATAGCATGAGAACGGATGGACGAGTGGTATAAGCGATATACTTCCTCCAGGGGTCAGTGGTTCGAGCCCAGTTGAGAGTTACTTTGTTTTCTTTCTTTAATTTTATTCATGTTGTTTACTAGAGCTTTTTAGATCCAATCTTTACATTTATCAATATAAAACATTAAATGACAAACTTCAATACATGCCAAACTCTGTGAAAAGGCCCCTTTAACACGTTCTTTGTATTACATTTTTGGTATGATATTTTACAAGCTTTAATCCCATGGTGGGCTGGGAGCATTATGATCACTGAAATTTATGGTCATTGTTTCTTTTCCAATTAAAAGATTCTCCATAAAGAAGAATGTCTTGTATCTGTCCTGTAGGAATTTGGGTCCTTCTCAATAATGTTGTAGCTACTGAGAGCATTATTTGATTTTGTTGAAAATGCTATTATTTAACTCATGCTAATACTTTGTCTGTAATCCCTTGAGACAGCTTAAGAATCAATTACTAGTAACAAAATTTAAAAGTTGCATTGCAGCTTAATTACACTGGCAAAAGTACTGAACCCTTTACCACTTTGATACCTATTTTCAGGCATTTGTAGTCCCTCAGAAAGTAATATTTAATTTAAGACCTTTGTTACTAAATTCAAGTTTTAAAGGCTTCATTTCCAACCCTTAGATATTTATAAGCAGCAAACAGCATAAAACCTGAACAGACTGCGAGTAACTCACAGGCTGTTCAGGTTTTATGCTGTTTGCACATAGCCATTTTCACTTTGCTTCTGAGAGGGAAAGGGTTTATCTTGTCATTCACTGGCTTTAAAAATGATTTTGTGCTCACAACATTCAACTATATTCAAGAAACCCGAGTGTGATCAAAATTGCTGGAGTAGGAAAAAATTACTAAATCATATAATCAATAATCTACAAATTGTTGCATCTTTAAATAAAAAATAATACATGTAGTGATATTTAATTTTTTAAGTGCTGCATTTACCAACTAGTACCATGCTTACTTACATAACATATCTGCAGTTGTTGACAGTCTATTTTTTATTGAGTGATTCTTTATCGCAACGGCATAAGGATCTGCACAAGAAGCTCTAAAGTCCTATTTAATATCCTGTTATCAATGTTGAAACTGTATGGAAACATAAAACATAAAGAAAAGCAGCTAAATAACAAACTAAAAAGTCTCATGATTTAAAATTTTCATATGTCTTTACAAAAATATATCTATACATAATTGTTTTGCAGTATTTAGTTTCCATGTGCACTTTATAAGCAGAGTGGGTCCATTTTTGTTCAAATAAATAAAGAAGTTAAACAGCTATAGGGATGAAACTACACTGTAACTCCAATATAACGCGCTCCGTAATAACGCTAAATCCAATATAACGCGGACGGTGCTTGGATCCCATTTTTTCTCCAACCTTCCATTTGATTTCTGATTCAAATCCGTATAATGCAACTTCATGTATTTTCAGACAATTCAAAGATGGTGGCAATCACATGTTGATTGCTTTATTCAACCGTCCGTTGAACCGATTATAATCGCCCAGAGGTTTAACAACACCGACAGCTAATTGGTGTAAATCTGTTGTGTAATGTCAATAAAGGTGTGAAAAACTCGCGTGTCAGTGTTTATTACATGTATTTCTCATCAGAGCGGTTCAGTGCGATAATTTCCATAAGTTAAGTGCAAGCGGGATAGTTATACAATTTAAGTAATTCAAACCGATTGAAACATTCTTACTTTGATATGGTTGCAGTTTGACTATATTAAATAAGCGGCTGTGAAATATACTGCCTACTGTAAAAAACAACTTTTTTCTGTCATTTCATTATCATTCTAGTATAATGTCATTTAATCTTTCAGTTCGTGTATAAGAAATTAAATAATGCAGACGATTTATTTACATGCGATCGCAGTGTACCAGTAATTGTTAACAGAGTTTCACTTTCATTTTCGCGCGGTATCAGAAAGTCCCCGGGAAACACGTTTTTTGCATGCGTATGACGAAATAAAACAATTTTTTGTACATGAGTCGTTTTGCATTCAATCTAAATTTTAAGTCGCTCGTCCAATGAAAGCTCTGCCCAATAATGCACTGTACTCTTAACACTTCTGAAAATGGCATATATGCGTACGGTTGTGTTTACGAATTTCTTAAACATATATCGTCATTAATGTTCAAGATTATTATTTTTTAAGTGATGTTGCAATTTTATTGGATTATTGGATATATGTGCACATAAGAAAAGCGGTATGTATACTGTTATCGATACGATTCGGTTTATATGCATGTATTTGCGTCAACACAGCATGGCAATATACATGACCTATATTATAGGCTATTCTATACCTGTTTTTTTAAAAGCGCCCTGCAGTAAATGAGCTCAAGACCTATAACGCGGATCCGTTATAACGCTGTTCCGCGGCTTGGACCCCATTGACCGCGCTATATTGGAGTTACAGTGTATATATCCATAATTCTTAGCTTGTTAACTTGAGCATCTTGATACAGTTGTGCCAAGCATTTGATGAGAACCTTCCAAACATTTAGAGTGCGTTTCACTAAGCTGCGTACGCAAATAAATAACGTAAATATTTGGGTATGCAAATCTTGTTCTCAAAAACGCGTTTCACTAAACAGCGTTAATTAACGCAGTGCGTTAATTATGTCGTAAATTTACGCCAGATATGTACTTCGCGTAAATCAGAAAATTGACGTAACCTCCCGTTGTAAAGAGGCAGAGTAACCTGCGTATTAGGGAAAGCGTACCCTGCCGTCGTTTTAGCATTGTGTGTTGTTTATGTTGTACTGAGATTCTTAATTCTCATTTGAATTTATTTCAGCTAATATGTATATATCTGGTTTCGATTTTGTGAGGGCTATACTGTAGCCTGATGATCACAATGTGATATCGTAATTTTCACACAAATCTATTCCAGATATTTGGTAGTGTATTTAGTATATGAACCATACATTGCTATTCATCATGTTTAATTGTAAATTGAATCTACTCAAGCTTATATGTAGATGTCTGGTTTCAATTATGTGAGGGCTATACTGTAGCCTGATGATCACAGTGTGATATCGTAATTCTCACAAAAATCTATTCCAGACATATGATAGTGTTGTTCTGGGTTATAATTTGTGTGCGTTGTTCAGATTTTATTAACAGGTCCTATGCCCCTTCACGGAGTCATTTTAGCTGGACCTTTATGGGTTATAATTAAACAAGATACAGGTTATATTAGTCTTTCACTGTTTTGTCCCTAATTTCCTACATGTATATTTATCATGATTACCTATTTACCGGGGGTTGTAGTTAGTCGAGATGTGTGTAGAAAGTTTGAGTTTTATTTAGTATGTCATTAGAGAACGAGTGACACGGGCACGCGGTTTATTATCACGCTTTGCAAGGTACAGGTTTTGTCTATATACGTATTTTTGATATTTCGTTATGTTAAGGGAGGTAATTTATTTAAGTAAACGCGAGATTTTTTAGAATGCCTTTTTATATCGCTTATTTTAATGCTTAAATGTGGATATGCAGCTAGTTTTAAATTGAATTCCACCAGGAAAAAAAATTCGGAGATATAAATATTGAGATCTTATTGTAGGAAAATATGTACGAAATACATTCGTCACAATCGGCTCGGGGCGCTAATTTGTCTTTGCTGCATGTTATGAAATTCGTCTTCAATGTATAATTTTTTGTGCCTATTTTGTGTTATTGTAACATATTTTATCAATAATATTACAATTTAACACATGTAAAAAATCGTATAATCTCGCTTTACAGTAGATACTGTTGCAGACAATTACTTTCTTACGCGTCCGCGCGCACCTGACAGGCTAAACAACACTTACACGCTGCGTGAATTTTGCGCACATTTTAGTGAAACGGCGTACGCATTAATTTACGTTCGGCGTGAAACGCACTCTTAGACATTCATGTCCTCTGGACACGTTCAGGGTTGGGTGAATAACTTATGTTTCTAGATTATTTTTTGCGAGTCTGTTTAAAAAAAAAAAAAAAATCTATCTAGATGGAAAGTGTTGTCCTAGACAAGCCTGTGCAAATTGCACTGGCTAATCTAGGCTGATACTTAAAGCATTTACAATAAGCACTGTTCTCTTATTGAGCAGCTTATATGTTCAGCAGATACCTGAGTTGCAGGTTCTATTCTCTAAGTCTGTCACTGTTGTCCAAATTAGTAAGTACAAACTGACTGTCAATAACTGAATGGATGAGATCTGAGAAATAGTGAACCAGAGAGCCATTATTCAGTGCAATAATGTGGGTACAAAATGGATGTACTTGATATTTATACAAAAGAATTTTATGTGATGTACTAGGGCTGTTGGGGACATGAGTTCAATCATTGTGTGACCTGGTCAATAGTTAACAGCTTTGAATGCATCAGTTTAAATATAACCTGCCACATAATAACATGTAAATAGTTGTTATTCACTAGAGAGGAAGTGTTTCCTAAACAACAATATCAGCCCATTTTAAACCAATATAATACACACTGTGGTCAGTTTAATAGTGCAATTTTGTATGTGTTATTGACCTCAGATAATGTGTGTTATATATTCATATATATTACATTGAATTGATAATTCTTAGCAGTTTCATTTAGTATTCTTATCAAAGAATTAAGACATAATAAAACAGCTGTGAAGTTTATATTGCTATAAAATTAAAATTAAACTGTGTCTTTGGCAAACTGGGCTTAATGCATGTGCATTCCAGATAAGCCTGTGGAGTCCGCACAGGCTAATCCAGGATGACACTTTCTGCCTAGATTGGATTAGAAGAGACTTCCTTTAAACAAAAAATTCCACTCAAGGAGAAAGTGTGGTCCCTGATAAGCCTGTGTTGACTGCATAGGCTTATCTGGGACAAGACTTTACACCCATTCATAAAACCCAGTTTTCCAAGAGACTGGGTCATATAATTTCTTCAGGTGATGTTTTGCCAGATTTTGTCTCTATGCAAAACAAATAAGCTCAACTGACTGCACAGGCCAATCTGCGACAACAATTAATGCACATTGATAAAACCACTACAATTAAGTAGCCTTTGTAGATTATTTTTATGCCCTCCTTCCTTAGTGATCGCACTGTCAGTCCGTCCGTCTGTCTGTCTCACTTTGCGTTTAGGTTTCAAGAAATGCTCATAACTTCTATGTTCCTTCAGATATAACATTCATGTTTTATATGCATTTGTATACGGACAAGGCCTTTCCATACGCATACAAATTTTGATCCCCTTGACCTTGAACTTAGGGTCTGCGTTTAGGTTTCGAAAAATGCCTTTAGGTTTTGAAAAATGCTCATAATTTTTATCAAAGCGTTTATTGGGGGCATATGTCATCCTATGGTGACATCTCTTGTTTGTACATGGATTTCATGTACAGGACAGCTTTATATAATTAAAATGGAATTTCATTTATTAATATTATATTTACATAATCCAAACGCATTATAACGATCAATTTAATTCCATAATAAATGTCTAAACCCAGTGTTGTTAAAGAGATTAGTAAATAACTAGACTATAATTGTTTGAATTTTCTCAGATAAGCCTTGCATTTACAAACTATGTATTGTTGTTTAATAAATCATTGTGCAAATAACATACTGATTAATGAACTGCTAAGGCTAAATGTTCTAGCTGACAGTTGATATACCTACTGCAACAGTCCTTCACTTAATGATGGCTGGTGAATAATGAATTACAAATGTAATCCATTTATATCATCTTTTCATCAGAAAAATGTGAATTTGTAAACACATTTAGGCTGAGATTTTGGTGCTCTTTTAATAAGTCTACTTGTGTAAGTTGGCAAGTTGATGAGGTCAAAACTATTTAAGTTCATGGGAGGGATAAAATTCATTAAAACTTCGCTTTGTTTTTTTTTCATTCAATGTGGTACAATATGGTCAAACTATATATCATTTTAAAGCTAAAGATGGATAGAGTAACATAAACACATTTTTGACATTCAATATTTGTGTGCTATATTCACATTTTGATTTAAAACCAATACATTTTTAGTTTTTAGCCGGATTTTTTTCGAAAAAATCTCGGCTTATAGATTGATGTTGTCGGGCGGGCGGGGGGGCGGGCGGGCGGGCGGGCGGCGTGCTCGAAAATGTTAAAGTTCTTATTTCATGGTATAACTTTGGTATGCTTGGACCTAGAGTCTTCAAACTTGACATGAAGGTTGGCCAGGATTAACAGATGACCACTGGTCATTTCAAGGTCATTCATTTGAAGGTCAAGGTCACTGTGACCTTCAATATAAAAAATGTTAAAGTTGTTATAACTTTGGTATGCTTGGACCTAGAGTCTTGAAACTTGACATGAAGGTTGGCCATAACTAGTTAGTAACCACTGGTCATTTCAAGGTCATTCATTTGAAGGTCAAGGTCACTGTGACCTTGAATGTAAAAATGTTAAAGTTCTTATTTCATGGTATAACTTTGGTATGCTTGGACCTAGAGTCTTCAAACTTGACATGAAGGTTGGCCAGGATTAACAGATGACCACTGGTCATTTCAAGGTCATTCATTTGAAGGTGAAGGTCACTGTGACCTTCAATATAAAAATGTTAAAGTTGTTATAACTTTGGTATGCTTGGACCTAGAGTCTTGAAACTTGACATGAAGGTTGGCCAGAACTAGTAAGTAACCACTGGACATTTCAAGGTCATTCATTTGAAGGTCAAGGTCACTGTGACCTTGAATGTAAAAATGTTAAAGTTGTTATAACTTTGGTATGCTTGGACCTAGAGTCTTGAAACTTGACATGAAGGTTGGCCAGAACTAGTAAGTAACCACTGGACATTTCAAGGTCATTCATTTGAAGGTCAAGGTCACTGTGACCTTGAATGTAAAAATGTTAAAGTTCTTATTTCATGTTATAACTTTGGTATGCTTGTACCTAGAGTCTTCAAACTTGAAATAAAGATTGGCCAGTACTAGAAGATGACCACTGGTCATTTCAATGTCATTCATTTGAAGGTCAAGGTCACTGTGACCTTAAATGTTAAAATGTTAAAATTGTTATAACTTTGGTATGCTTGGACATAGAGTCTTCAAACTTGACATGAAGGTTTGCAAGCACACTTAGATGACCACTGGTCATTTCAAGGTCATTCATTCTAAGGTCAAGGTCACTGTGACCTTGAATGTAAAAATGTTAAAGTTCTTAAGTGTAGGTATGTGAAAGCAAAACAATAAATAGTATTATTTCATCTAAGTTTATTTTCTTACATTTGATAATGAAATTGATGGAAACTTCAAACAATATGTTACTAATTTGCTAATAAAAAAATTGAGATCAAACTTTCCTAATTGTCAATTCAAGTTGATATTTGTGACCTTAAATGTTATTGTTGTTCATGTATATGCATGCATTCAAAACATAACACAAGGTTTGCTCATGCCTTGAAAAGTACTTACATTTCATTTTGACCTTTGAACAATATTTCAGTAATTTAAGTATTGCATTGACAAAAACACGAAAGGTACTTTCCTGTCATTTAAATCAAAAATCCGGCTTCAATGCGGTCATCTCCGACCGCGGAACTCTTGTTTTTACTAATTTACAAAATCTCAATCTCAAGTTAGGAAGGATATGCACTACCTTAAGTTGAATAAATACAAAGCTATATACATATACAATGTCAAGTTAGCAAAATTTCACAGAAAATTATTGTCATAAAACAACAAATGAGTTTTTATTCAACTGCCTTTTTTGGATTAATTTCCTAAACAAAGTTCTAAAAATAACTAAAACGTAACTTCTTTTTAAAAATCCAGGTATGGTGGATAATAAGAGTCACAATTCTATTTCAAAGGCTTAACAATTTTGTTATTTACCTCTCAACCAAATTGCAAATTTGAAACCATCTCAAATTGAAATAGATTGCAGACGACATATAAAATTGTAAAGGATTATAAAGAAATTGGCAAACCGATTGATTTTATATTTGGATTCCTTCTACCCATTTTGAAAGCGTGGCCCTCGCTGTGCTCTGTAGAAAAACGTGCAAAACAAATCGGTCAAAACCACGTGCAGTGGTGAGAAAACCGGGTATGTGTATACACATACCTGAGAAAACACATACTTATTTTGACATTTGGTTCGCAACTCGTAAAACAACTATTAACATTAATCAGCAAGAGATCGCACTAAATAACAGAAATGACCACGTAAAGATATCATCACTTACCCTATTGCAAATATTTTTCAGCTGAAAATTGTCCCCCACACGTCTTTTTTAGTTTATTTGTATTGTTTTTCTGGAGCCGAAGTGCATCTCACTGAATATCCATCCAACTTCCGTTGTTTTCACTTTCGTTATTAAAAACTTTGTTTAAAGGAATTATTTCTACTTTTAGATTGTTAAAGCGATGTATTATTATATATTATCAATAGAATAGTATACCGTGATGAATTGAACGGAGTTACGTATCGATCTTTCTGTCAGTCTGTAAGCGTACTATTTTATGCGCAGTAATATAAGTACATGTGATTCGACAACAATTGTAAACATTGGTGAAATGCTTCTTACATAGTTATTTTTTTGAGTGTTTATGAGGTCTGATCGTGCAGTTTGCAAACATTAACGGAAAGATTACAATCCAATGCATTTGTCATCGTCAACCGTTTGGAATGTCAATTAGGCGATGAGTGAGTTTTTAGCATGTTTCTTTCTATTTTATTAATTTAAAAATGGCTGCCCCCATGGTGATGAAATGACATGTGTTCGAGTTTTGATATTTCTAGATATGTAAACTTTTTTTACTATTTAAGCGTAACTTGCCCTTGTCAATGTCGATATTATTCACTAGTGCTATACTTTTCCACCGAAATACGTTGAATAAACATGATTCAGATTTTTGAAAATAGTGTATATTTTAGTGTTAAAATCGCTTTGTATTTTGATTGATTTTGTGGATGGTATGATTTGTTGATGTACACAATTGGTAGCAGTTTGAAGGAAAAACATCCTTTAAAGCATATATGTATACATTTTCAATGTGGCACTCTTCCTTTAGTCAAATTTGAGTTCAATGCTTGGGGTTCCACATTTTTCAAAATGAAGCCTCTACATGAACCTTAACCATATAAGTAAGTCTCAGGTAAAATGGGGTTTCATCACTGTGCTCACTATGTGGTCCCACATTAGCCTGTGCAGTCCACACAGGCTTATCAGGGACCACACCTCCACTTGTATTCAATTATTTTAGTGTAAAGATCGTCTCTTCTGTATTAATGTCCTGTCAAGGTAGGAAGTATTGTCCCAGATTAGCCTGTGGAGAGAGCACAGGCTAATTTCGTATGACACTTAACGGAAATGCATTAAACCTGGTTTTGCAAGAGACAGGCTCAAATATAAGGCTTCGAAATAGTTTACTTTTTATTACTACTGTAAGGGGAACTGTTATTGAGGAAATGTTTTACTTCACTTTACAGCTGTTGAGGGAAATGGTTTACTTTACTCTACAGCTGTTGATTGAAATGATTTACTTCATTCTTGAGCTGTTGATGGGAAATGGTTAACTTCACTGTACAGCTGTTGAAAAAAATGGTTTCACTCTTCAGCTGTTTTAGGGAAATGGTTACTTTAACTGTGCAAATGTTGAGGGAAATGGTACATCTGTTGATGGAAAATGGTTTACTTCACTGTACAGCAGCTATTAAGAGAAATAGTTAACTTCACTTTACAGCTGTTGAGGGAAATTGTTTACTTCACTCTACAGCTGATGATTGAAATGGTTTACTTCATTCTTCAGCTGTTGATGGGAAATGGTTAACTTCACTGTACAGCTGTTGAAAAAATGATTTACTTCACTGTAGAGCTGTTGATGGGAAATGGTTTACTTCACTCTTCAGCTGTTGTGGGAAATGGTTTACTTCACTATACAGCTGTTGAGGGAAATGGTTTACTTCACTCTTCAGCTGTTTTAGGGAAATGATTACTTTAACTGTGCAAATGTTGAGGGAAATAGTACATCTGTTGATGGGAAATGGTTTACTTCACTGTACAGCAGCTATTAAGAGAAATGGTTAACTTACATCACTGTACAGCTGTTGATTGGAAATGGTTTACTTCACTGTTCAGCTGTTGATGGTGGCTTTTGAGTATGGTTTGCAAATAATATGAACTAGAACATGTTTACTTTGGCATGTTGTAATCAATATTCAACAAATCTCTTTTTAAAATGTGTTCAGTTACTTCTTTTGTTTTCCTTATGTTTGAAACTGTTATTTTACTGTTTAAATTGTTCAATAGTTGACTCTACCCTTAAAGGACATTTTGACACTGGTCTAAAAGCTTTTATTAGTATCATAGATTTGATAGTGTTTGAAGACAAACATGAGGCTAAAAGCTTTCTTGAGAGTAGTTTCTGTCTGATCGAATTTCAATAATGCAAGAGGGTAAGGTTTCGGCAGATGATGTCACATTACTGTGGACATACAATGCATGAATACAGATGGAAATCTAACTATTCACGCATGGCCCAATACATTATAGAGAAATGAACCATTTATTAAAAGGTGTGTAGATAAGTGTACTTAAATGATCCTTTGTTTTTTTAGCTTATTATCCCCTAGTCAATTTCTAGTTTTTCACAGTTTGACTGGGTCATTTTTTTTAATCATGTTAATCCATTGAGATTTTGAAGGTGGGAAGCTCACGCCCGGTATACGGATACTTTGATAACAGATGGCACTTCGATACCAGATAACAACAAAAGCCACACGCGAGAGTTTAGTTCTTCAGCTTTTTTGCATTTATGTTCTGTTCATTTGATTTTCAGACACGTAACATTGTTTGGTCGATTAATGGTACAGTACTTCGTATTGCGGAGCAAGAAAGTCGTGAAATTAATACAGTGGATTATAAAAAAGAGATAAAATTTCATCGATAATCGTCATGAATTCAATGATCAGTACGTATTTCAACAGAATAAAAATACTTGGAAATAAATCAAGAACGTGCCAACTAATTGAAATAAAAGATCAATGTGTCCATTAATGTTACAACATGTTAAATTTTAGTTGAATAACGTATTTGAGGACATCCAAATGTTTTAAGAGTCGGATGCCAAATTTTCATGGACACTTCTTTTACCAATCATCTCAAAGACAATGAAACTTCGATTCCAGATAACTCGACACTTTTTACCAGATATAACACACTCTATTTAGTGAATCAGAAATGCAGAATTCGCTGTGGAATACTGCCATAGTAAGCAGGCAAAAAATAAAAATGTATGTACTGACGTAAATTAAAAACGAATTACCAAAACATGTTCTTTGGAATTTGATAATACAAGGAAAAGGGAAGTGTAAAGCTCAATATAAAGGGAGTTTTCCAATCTCTTTTAAATTTTGTGGCTACGCATTAGTATCGTCTTCATGATGCGATTCTAATGAGCACCAATGACAAAGGATTTTATGAGGTGTATTGGCCGCTTTAAGACCCCTTGCTCCCCTTATCTAGAGTCCTGCTATAAGTTCAATTGAACACACTTGTGTTGATCCACATGATCCTTTGAAATTCTCTTAATCTCAATTTACCACTTAAAAACAAGATTATCTTTTATTCGATCGTCACTTGAAATATATTACTTCAGAAATAAGCATTTGAATCTTATTTAAAATTTGCACTTATAATATTAATTATATAAATTAATAGTAATACGATTTTTGAAAACGAACAACGCCCTTGGTTATATTTTACATGTGTATGTAATTGCGTTATGCATAGATTCCCAATGTGTCGGGCTTGACAATCCAAATTGATTCGTATTTCAAAATGTTTGGTAAGAATGGCCATAATATACATAAATGCATTTCAGGTAGAAGATAAAACTCGGTTATCAGAGTGCCCAATTTGTTGAAAGTCTCTGTTATCTGAAGTGCCCTATATCGGAAATCAAAGTATCCACAACCTCATTAATACCATATAATAAAACATGCTCTATCTTCGATTATATTTAATTGAATACTATCAAAATTTCATTATTTGAAGCACGGTGATTACTCTACATGCTGGAATATCAAACAATTTCTTGCAATATTTCTAAGTAGTTTTATTTTGTTGAAATGTTTACTGTTCATCCAGTTTATGTTGTTTTCCGACCTAATTTTCTATTTGGGTGGGAAAAATCTACCATTCTTCCGTGATGTTTTTCTTTGCAGTAGAAAAGGATACACCATTTGTAAACTCAACCATGCGCCTTGTCTAAAAAACTAATCTTTATGCTATAACTTTAAAAAAAACTGATGAACTTACCTCTCGCGTGTGGCTTTTGTTGTTTTCTGGTATCGAAGTGCCATCTGTTATCAAAGTATCCGCATACCCAGCGCGTAGCTGGATAGGTGAGTATGTCAGTCTTGACAGACAAGCTCTACATTAAAATGTGTGCACATAATTTTATCCTAGTGCTTCTTCTGAGGATACCATGCATAGAAATAATTTTGTTTATTAATGCAACATATGCATCTGATGAATAACAGAACAAAGGCAGAATTAACACCAATGATACATCTGTTTGTAAAAAAATTAGGCTTCTCATCTAAGAAGGACGCTGATTTTAAATTACTTTATTGACATTTTAGAGACAAACTGATACAATAAAAAATGAATTTTTTATCCTGTGTATAATACAAGAACATTGAGAATTCATATAAAACAAGTGAAGGTGGGAATGGCTGTCTGAAGTTGATAAGGATGGTGTTCAATTTATCCAGTGGTTAAAAAAGCCTGATCTTGTTGGTGGCTCAAATGTGATGGCACTAGTCACTACTGCTTGAAAATGATCAAGTAGGTCTCTAGACACACTAATTGTTTAAAATGTCATCCTGCCAATTATTATTATGGAAAAATAAAGCAAAAAATACTTATGTTACTTGTTAGTGATTATAATTAAATTTCTGGATGTTATACAATGCAAAACTCGCTTAGTTATACTAGAAATGCAATATGTGTATATGTACATTATATCCATAATATCTCTTTGAATTAATTGTCAATACTTCTTTGTTGTAAAATGCAACTGAAATATTACGCAAAGACAAAAAAATACTGGTAAAGTATTATGTACATTTCTGAAAATTTGCTCAGAACGGTTAATTTCTTTTTGATGTCAAGTGAGAGACCTTTTTGACAATGCGTTGGACATGTTGTTGACAGGCTCTACCTAGGAGTTCCATTAAATATGAGTAAAGATTGTCTGGAGGATGGTTCTGTTAATAGCTGCTGGTTGGATAGTCAATTTCAGAGACTTGTCCCTTGAGTCGACATTAACTTCAATTAAAGAATTGTCTAAGACAGTTATTGTCTTCCCAGTTACATATCCCCTCTAAGTAATCAACCCAGATTTCTCAAAAAAGATTGGCTGGTCACACGCTTTCCCCTATAAAAATCAATAAGGCTTCTTGAAAAGAGGAAATGCGTCTCTTAGCTGTAATTCAATACAATCAGGATACTTACTGACACTGAGTTTGGGGTGTTTGAGGCAAGCTATGGAGATGTCATGCGAAGTTCAGGCAAATAGACAGGGCCGATAAGTTGACAGTATGAGTAGTGTCTGTTGTATGAAACAACATTCAGTGTTTATTCACTTAATTAGATACGATGCATTTTCAGCACTTGACCCAGCCACAGTTGAAATGAATTACTTTTTTGTCAGTGACAGCAGTAACAATTATGAGGCAAATTATTTATTGTTTTATGGTTGAAATATAACAATAAAAAACATAACCAGTGCTTGCTGTAAAAGTGCTATTTTGTTATTTTGGATTAATTTGTCCAGGTAAATGACTACAATTTTTCATGCGGAATTTTATTGGCAGTTTTAGGCTGGTTTAATACACTTTATAACACGACAGCGAGTACTAAAGTTTTCTATACTATTCTGTTCCAAATGAACATATAATTATAAAAGGGTCTTATTTGCTAATGTTTTGTGTGTTTTTTTTGTGTCTGCAGCATTTTAAATGTAAGTCTGCTTTTAAAATAATTTCAAGTTGTCTCATTTTCCTCACAATAATTTAGCTGCATAATTCTTTTCTGAAGCTAAATTGTGTTTGAGTGAAAATGTGAAAATTTTCTTACTTTACTGAGAAAATATTTCTCAGCCTGATCCTAAAAAAATCATATTTAATGCTTTTGATTAGTACTATTTTGTGATTTCTGCATAGTAATTGAGTGACCGAATCATCTCTCCAGTGCCATGTTTGATTCCCTAGTTACAGTCACATTATGGACATTATGGAAAGATAAGCAAATTGAACTATGCTCCTAAAAATTTAAAACTATCACAAATGTATGATTGAAGTGTTCTTAACACCAGTAAAGCATTCACAGATAATAAGCATTTGTGAGCATAAACTGTACTAGCTTTTCATGTTTCATGATATATATTTTCACTTCTGCTGGTTGACGATTTACTTTGATGAATGGTGACAAGACAATTGTATTCCTTCATTTCTAATATGAAATAATTTAATGAAATGACAGTGAAAAACAAAGTGCATATCATATTAATTTAATAATTATTTGCATTGTGACAAATTGGTTATATACTCGTACATAATTGTCAGTGTCTGATGCACATGTATGTTCTATACATGTAGTGTAATATGTATTTGTATATTTCATTTTCATGAAATATGCCTCAAAGGTCATCAAGTAGATCATGCTTAACATTAGTTTTAACTCAAGGTCAAGGTCATAAAAATGAGGATATGAAAAAACAATTCAGGGTCTCTCCATGGAATCTGCAACCAGACGTTTGTCAGGGTTTACACCTGCTGATATGTGCCATGACTTCCATCTTTGCTGTTTCAGGAATTGAACCAGTCTAGCCCTTGTTGAGCTGTTACCGAGTCTACAAGATGGCTGACAGACCAATGTTGGAGGACACCAAGACTCAGATGCCGCAAACCAAATGTGGCAAGGTACATACCATAAAGAAAACTTTCTGTTACCAAAAGAACCATTTAAAAATAAACCATCACAAATTTACTAGGTTTGAAAATCCCATGTATCAAATTCTTCATCGAATTGCTTTCCCAAAGGAGCTAACAACAATTTGTACAAACATTCAAACACTGTAGTTTTTTTTTGCAACAATTGGTTTTGAAAACATATTTGTTATTCTTTAATCCAAATGTTTTTCTCAAATTAAGAACATGGCAAACACTTCAGCTGTTAAAGGAGCCTTTTCACAGATTTTGGCATATTTTGAAGTTTGTTATTAAATGCTTTATAATGATAAATGTAAACATTGGATCTTAAAAGCTCCAGTAAAAAATCTAGAATAAAATTAAAACAAGGGAAAAAAATGTAGCCGGTACCAGGGCTCGAACCAGTGACCCCCGGAGTCCTGGAGTTAGTCTGAAGTAAAAACGTGTTAGCCCTCTCGGCTATTCTGCCAAGTATACACAGAATAAGTATTTTATACCTTATATAAGCAATCTTCGTAGTTTCGTAAATTTAAACAACAACAACAGGACTCTCCAAATTATTCAATCGTTTCGCGATGCAAAGCTTTATAATTTTTAGGTTTTCAAATCGTCAAAAGATACATATAATGTCTATGGACTATGGTAAATGTTCAGTAATACTGTTTCCTCACAAATATCATAACTAAAACAAAAATTTGCGAATCCAGACAACTTTTTTCAATTTTGTCAATTTACCAAACCGTGAAAAGATCCCTTTAAAGCTTAGGACACACATGAAAATGTCTTCTTATACAACAAAAATATGCAGCACAATATCTAAAATTTATGGTAACTGGTCTTTTCTCAACGGGCTCAATTTAATTATGGCGCATTATATCACTGCTAATCATAACATTAATTTTTTTCCTTCTTATTTAACACTACTACAGGGGACTAAAGGTTTGCATTCTGTCTGTCTTTCTGTTTGTCAGAATGCAGGTGCACAATTTATGAACAGACAGCTTTATCCTTAACGCTCCTGTAAACTACTTAAAAGACTGGGTATAAACGTTATGCATTGAGTATTAGAAAACTACAAAACACAGCAATAAAGTATGAACTGTTATAAATTGACAGGTTGTAAAATTACATATGTAGCTCAATAATCATGTACTGCTTCTTTCTGACTCTGTTCTGTTTTACTACATTATTGATGCTGCCATGAAGACATCTAGTGCAGCAGATGTTGTGTGAGTGTACATCTTACTTGACATTTATGTGACAGATGAATTGTGGATGGAAAGTGAAAGTGGCAAGATCCATTGGCCTTTGGGTGGAAGGCAATTTTGCGGGATGAGGGAAATTAGTATATCATATACGAAGTGGGTCAAAAATAGGTATTAAAACAGCCCCAAGGGGGTTGGAAATAAATACAGAACTCAACCTCATGTAAGAAGTGGGTTGGAAATATATACACAACACAGCCTCTTGTAAGAAGTCTGTTGGAAATAAGTAAACAACACGACTACATGTATGAGGTTGGTTGGAATAAGTTAACATCATAGCCTCATGTAAGAAGTCTGTATATGTAAGAATACATTCACAACAGGGCCTCATTTAAGAAGTGGGTCAAAAACATGTGCACCACAGAGTCTCATAGAAGAAGTTGTCAGAAAAATGTGCACAACAGGGTCTCATTAAAGAAGTGGGTCAGAAATAAGTGCACAACAGGGTCTCCTTAAAGAAGTGGGTCAGAAATAAGTGCACAACATGGTCTCATTTAAGAAGTGGGTCAGAAACAAGTGCACAACATGGTCTCAGTTAAGAAGTGGACGAGAAAAAAGTGCACAACATGGTCTCATTCAAGAAGTGCACAACAAGGTTGCATTGAAGTAGTGGGTCATACAAAAGTGCACAACAGAGCCTCATTAAAGAAGTGGGTCAGACATAAGTGCACCACAGGGCCACATTTAAGAAGTGTGTAAAAAGTAAGTGCACAACAGGGTCTTATTTAAGAAGTGGGTCAGAAATACGTGCACAGTAGGGTCTCATTAAAGAAGTGGGTCAGAAATAAGTGCACAGCAGGGTCTCATTTAAGAAGGGGTCACAAGTAAGTGCACAGCAGGGTCTCATTAAAGAAGTGGGCAGAAATAAATGCACCACATGGCTGCATTTAAGAAGTGGGTAAGAAGTAAGTGCACAACAGGGTCTTTTTTAAGAAATGGGCCAGAAATATGTGCACCACAGGGCCTCATTGAAGAAGTGGGTCAGAAATAAGTGCAAAACAGGGTCTCATTTAAGAGGTGGGTCAGAAATAAGTGCACAACAGGGCTGCATTTAAAAATTGTGTCACAAATAAGTGCTTAGCAGGGTCTCATTAAAAAAGTAGGTCAGAAATAAGTGCACAACAGGGTCTCATTTAAGAAGTGGGTCAAAAATAACTGCACAACAGGGTCTCATTAAAGAAGTTGGTCAGAAATAAGTGCACAACAGGGTCTCATTGAAGTAGTTGGTCAGAAAAAAGTGCACAACAGGGTCTCATTAAAGAAGTGGGTCAGAAATAAGTGCACCACAGGGCCTCATTTAAGAAGTGGGTCAGAAATGAGTGCACCACAGGGCCTCATTGAAGAATTGGGTCAGAAACAAGTGCACATCATGGTCTCATTTAAGAAGTGGACCAGAAAAAAAATGCACAACGTGGTCTCCTTCAAGAATAGGGTCAGAAATAAGTGCACAACAGGGTCGCATTGAAGAAGTGGGTCAGACAAAAGTGCACCACAGGGCCACATTTAAGAAGTGTGTAAAAAGTAAGTGCACAACAGGGTTTTATTTAAGAAGTGGGTCAGAAATACTTGCACAGTAGGGTCTCATTAAAGAAGTGGGTCAGAAATAAGTGCACAGCAGGGTCTCATTTAAGAAGGGGGTCACAAGTAAGTGCACAGCAGGGTCTCATTAAAGAAGTGGGCAGAAATAAGTGCACCACAGGGCTGCATTTAAGAAGTGGGTAAGAAGTAAGTGCACAACAGGGTCTTATTTAAGAAATGGGTCAGAAATATGTGCACCACAGGGCCTCATTGAAGAAGTGGGTCAGAAATAAGTGCAAAACAGGGTCTCATTTAAGAGGTGGGTCAGAAATAAGTGCACAACAGTGCTGCATTTAAAAAGTGGGTCACAAGTAAGTGCACAGCAGGGTCTCGTTAAAAAAGTAGGTCAGAAATAAGTGCACAACAGGGTCTCATTTAAGAAGTGGGTCAAAAATAACTGCACAACAGGGTCTCATTAAAGAAGTTGGTCAGAAATAAATGCACAACAGGGTCTCATTGAAGTAGTTGGTCGGAAAAAAGTGCACAACAGGGTCTCATTAAAGAAGTGGGTCAGAAATAAGTGCACCACAGGGCCTCATTTAAGAAGTGGGTCAGAAATGAGTGCACCACAGGGCTTCATTGAATAAGTGGGTCAGAAACAAGTGCACAACATGGTCTCATTTAAGAAGTGGACCAGAAAAAAACTCATTCAAGAATAGGGTCAGAAAAAAGTGCATAACAGGGTAGCATTGAAGTAGTGGGTCATAAAAAAGTGCACAACAGGGTCTCATTAAAGAAGTGGGCCAGACATAAGTGCACCACAGGGCCACATTTAAGAAGTGTGTAAGAAGTAAGTGCACAACAGGGTTTTATTACAGAAGTGGGTCAGAAATACGTGCACATTAGGGTCTCATTAAAGAAGTGGGTCAGAAATAAGTGCACAGCAGGGTCTCATTTAAGAAGGGGGTCACAAGTAAGTGCACAGCAGGGTCTCATGAAAGAAGTGGGTCAGAAATAAGTGCACCACAGAGCTTCATTTAAGAAGTGGGTAAGAATTAAGTGAACAACAGGGTCTTATTTAAGAAATGGGTCTGAAGTATGTGCACCACAGGGCCTCATTGAAGAAGTGGGTCGGAAGTATGTGCAAAACAGGGTCTCATTTAAAAGGTGGGTCAGAAATAAGTGCACAACAGGGTCACATTTAAAAAGTGGGTCAGAAATAAGTGCACAGCAGGGTTTCATTTAAG
Organism: Dreissena polymorpha; assembly: GCF_020536995.1. Classification (NCBI taxonomy): domain Eukaryota; kingdom Metazoa; phylum Mollusca; class Bivalvia; order Myida; family Dreissenidae; genus Dreissena; species Dreissena polymorpha. The sequence continues at coordinate 83,209,115 of NC_068358.1, forward strand.
AAGTGGGTCAGAAATAAGTGCACAGCAGGGTCTCATTGAATAAGTGGGTCAGAAATAAGTGCACTACAGGGTCTCATTGAAGTAGTAGGTTGGAAAAAAGTGCACAACAGGGTCTAATTAAAGAAGTGGGTCAGAAATGAGTGCACCACAGGGCCTCATTTAAGAAGTGGGTCAGAAATGAGTGCACCACAGGGCCTCATTGAAGCAGTGGGTCAGAAATAAGTGCATAACAGGGTCTCATTTAAGAGGTTGGCAGAAATAAGTGCACAACAGCGTCTCATTTAAGAAGTGGGTCAGAAATAAGTGCACAAAATGGTCTCATTGAAGTAGTGGGTCAGAAATAAGTGCACAACAGGGTCTCATTTAAGAAGTGGGTCAAAAATAAGTGCACAACAGGGTCTCATTAAAGAAGTTGGTCAGAAATAAGTGCACAACAGGGTCTCATTGAAGTCGTTGGTCAAAAAAAAGTGCACAACAGGGTCTCATTTAAGAAGTGGGTCAGAAATGAGTGCACCACATGGTCTCATTGAATATGTGGGTCAGAAATAAGTGCACAACAGTGTCTCATTGAAGTAGTGGATCAGAAATAAGTGCACAACAGGGTCTCATTTAAGATGTGGGTCAGAAATAAGTGCACAACGGCGTCTCATTAAAGAAGTGGGTCAGAAATAAGTGCACAACAGCGTCTCATTTAAGAAGTGGGTCAGAAATAAGTGCACAACAGAGTGGTATTGAAGTAGTGGGTCATAAAAAAGTGCACAACAGGGTCTCATTAAAAAAGTGGGTCAGAAATAAGTGCACCACAGGGCTGCATTTAAGAAGTATGTAAGAAGTAAGTGCACAGTAGGGTCTCATTAAAGAAGTGGGTCAGAAATAAGTGCACAAAAGGGTCTCTTTTAAGAAGGGGGTCACAAGTAAGATCACAGCAGGGTCTCATTAAAGAAGTGGGTCAGAAATAAGCACCACAGGGCCTCATTTAAGAAGTGGGTAAGAAATAAGTGCACCACAGGGTCTTATTTAAGAAGTGGGTCAGAAATATGTGCACCACAGGGCCTCATTAAAGAAGTGGGTCAGAAATAAGTGCACAACAGGGTCTCATTAAAGAAGTGGGTCAGAAATAAGTGCACCACAGGGCTGCATTTAAAGAAGCGGGTTAGAAGTAAGTGCACAGCAGGGTCTCATTTAAGAAGCTGGTCACAAGTTAGTTCACAGCAGGGTCTAATTTAAGAAGTGGGTCACAAGTAAGTTCAGAGCAGGGTCTCATTTAAGAAGAAGGTCAGAAGTAAGTTCTCAGCAGGGTCTCATTAAAGAAGTTGGTCAGATGTAAGTTCACAGCAGGGTTTCATTTAAGAAGAAGGTCAGAAGTAAGTTCTCAGCAGGGTCTCATTAAAGAAGTGGGTCAGAAGTAAGTTCTCAGCAGGGTCTCATTAAAGAAGTGGGTCACAAGTAAGTTCACAGCAGGGTCTCATTTAAGAAGAAGGTCAGAAGTAAGTTCTCAGCAGGGTCTCATTCAAGAAGTGGGTCACAAGTAAGTTCACAGCAGGGTCTCATTAAAGAAGTGCGTCACAAGAAATTTCACAGCAGGGTCTCATTAAAGAAGTGGGTCACAAGCAAGTGCCCAACAGGGTCTCATTAAAGAAGTTGGTCAGAAATAAGTTTACAGCAGGGTCTCATTTAAGAAGTGTGTGGGAAATAAGTACGCAACACAGCCTTTGTTACACGTCTTTTTAATTCTTGTACACATAAGTTTTAATAAATGGGTTTTAAAGCATTCTTTTTTGGACAAAGCATGTCTGAATAAGCTTCTAAATTATTTCAACATTTGAGTGTTCTGTTTTTATCGCCTTTATAGCAGTATGTAGCCAGTGGGCCTAAAAAAAGATATTTATTGTTTTTTGTTGTGCTTACTTTTGTTATACTTTATAGGCTGCAAACCATAATTTTCTTGATAAAATATCAAAAGCTTTTAGTTTTAATAAATTAAGCTTATTTTGTTTAGTGTAAATCCTGTCTTGGGGAACTGATAATGGAAATATACTTGAAAGCTAATAAAATTTGCTTTTAATGTTAGTTTTTGAATGCATCTGCCTAAACAGTGTTTGTATTTGAATGGAGGAATGTGGAAATGGTGGATGGTTGGCTTCCCGAGTAACAGCAAGGTGATAAGGTAATTATAGGGGCGTCTGTTTTCAATGCACTGTGATGGCATTTATGTCATGACAGTTAAAATGTTGAGTATATGGAGAAGACATCTTATCTCTTGTTACTGTTTTATTAACAATGAAATATTTAAGTGCAGAACGAATACCCAAAAGGCATTTTGCTTGCTTTTGTATCATTAAGTCAGTCATCAGCATGTTTGTGAAACAAATTGGTGTAGGATGTCAATTACAAGGCCTATATTGTGTTAGAAAAAAATCCACTCTACTGTATACAATCTACATTCAAAAAGAATGAAATGCTTATTTGACTACAGTCATACCATTGCAAAATTATTTATACTTGTTCAGGAATTACAATGTTTTTATGCCCCTGGATCGAATGATCGGGGGTATATTGTTTTTAGCTCACCTGTCACAAAGTGACATGGTGAGCTTTTGTGACCGTGTGATGTCCCGCGTCCGTTGTGCGTGCGTGTGTCTGTCAACAATTAATTTGTGTAGACAATAGAGGTCACAGTTTTCGTATTTGGGTCATCTGGGGTCAAAAACTAGGTCACTAGGTCAAATAATCTAAAAACCTTGTGTAGACAATAGAGGTCACAGTTTTCGTCCAATCTTTATGAAATTTGGTCAGAATGTTTATCTTGATGAAAGCTGGGTTGGGATTGTATTTGGGTCATCTGGGGTCAAAAACTAGGTCACTGGGTCAAATAATAGAAAAACCTTGTGTAGACAATAGAGGTCACAGTTTTCATCAGATCTTAATGAAATATGGTCAGAATGTTTGTCTTGTTAAAATCTGGGTAAGGATTGAATTTGGGTCATCTAAGGTCAAAAACTAGGTCACTAGGTCAAAATAAAAAAACACAACTTTGCTGGATTTCATTACTTTTATAGGGACATTGTAATGTACCCATTACTAAAACCTCAGTTATGGTAGTATATCAGTTATTGTGAGCTACGTCATGCAAATATAGGTCTTATTCTATATGCTTCCTGGGTATATTCAGACCAGCCTGCGCAACAGCGCAGTCTGGGCCCGAATTCACCAAGCAATTCTTAGACTTTAGTCTAAGAATAAAGAAAATTCTTTAAATTAGAATATTCAATAATTTCTTTAATTTTGAGTCAAACGTGGTATTAACCACCTCTATCTACATCATTATTCTCATAGAACATTCAAACACTGAATGCATTTTCTTGGTTCTAAGTCTATTCTTTATACTTAAGTCTAAGAATGGGTTGGTGAATACGGGCCCTGGTCTTGAGCTACCCTGTCCACTTATGAGATTGGAAAACCTGACAAGACTTTAAAGGGGACAGGTTGGCTCCTGACCTGACCAGAAGGCCAAGTCTTTGCAGGTCACAACTCATATTACGTTCCTTTGAAATTATTATTGTTCTCTGTCTAGCAAATGACACATTCATTATAAATGTAAGTGATCTGACACATTTAATTGAACATTAACACAACAAAAGGCAGTCACAAACTTTAGGCTCATTTTAAAATAACATTTTTGTTTGTTAACTACTCTTTATTGTTATTGGAGCTGTTTCCACTTTGATTGCAGCACAGTTGCATTGAAATTCAGCTTGCAACTGGTGTACTGTATTAATAAACAAGTGTCATGCAATGTGCAATAGTTGGTTGTAAAATTCGATTGAAACTGAGCAACTGCACTCATATTGTTGACAAGTTTTTAAAGTGTAAACAAAAAACAAATAAACAAAAACAAATATATATAAGGTTGTTTTTTTTGTTTTTTAAGGAAATAATCATCATGCATACAGTATACACAAGTTAAAAAAGAAATTGTATGTATACTTCCAACAACACTACAATCAAATTAGAAATAAATATCCGAGTAATTGAAATGTTTTCAACAATCAAATTAAAGGTGATGTTAAAGTTTGATTTCATGTAACATTTAATACTATCATTAATGAAAATGAATACAACTTAAGTTAACCATAATATTTAATAATACTACTAATAAAATTTAACATACAAGCTAAATTAGAAGTAGAACACATAATAACTTTTTTTATCATGTTTGTTTTAAGTAATTTAGAATAACTGCTTTTGTTCTTCTTTTTAGCTCACCTGAGCACAACGTGCTCATGATGAGCTTTTTTGATCGCTTTTTGTCCGTCGTGCGCCATCAACATTTGCCTTGTTAACTCTCTAGAGGCCACATTTATTGTCCAATCTTCATGAAATTTGGTCAGAAGATTGGTCTCTTGGATGAGTTTCAAAATGGTTACGTTTTCTTGAAAAACATGGCTGCCAAGGGGCTGGGCATTTTTCCTTATATGACTATATATAGCTATAGTAAAATCTTGTTAACACTCTAGAGGCCACATTTATGGTCTGATCTTCATGAAACTCGGTCAGAAGATTCATCCCAATAATATCTTGGACGAGTTCAAAAATAATGCTGGTTGGTTGAAAAACATGGCCACCTTGGGGGGGGGCATTTTTCCTTTATATGGCTATAGTAAAACTTTGTTAACACTCGAGAGGTCGCATTTATTTTCCGATCATCATGAAACTTTGTTTGAAGATTTGTCCCAATGATATCTTGCATGAGTTTGAAAATGGTTTTGGTTGCTTTAAAAACATGGCCACCAGGGGCAGGCATTTTTCCTTATATGGCTATATATGGCTTTAGTAAAACCTTGTTAACACTCTAGAGGCCACATTTATTGTCCAATCTTCATGAAATTTGTTCAGAAGATTGGTCTCAATGATATCTTGGATGAGTTCAAAAATAATTATGTTTGCTTGAAAAACCTGGCTTCCAAGGGGCGGGGCATTTTTCCTTATATGGCTATAGTAAAATCTTGTTAACACTCTAGAGGCCACATTTACTGTCCGATCTTCATGAAACTTGGTCAGAAGATTCATCGCGATAATATCTTGGAAGAGTTTAAAAATGATGCCGTATGGTTGAAAAACATGGCTGCCAAGGGGCAGGACATTTTTCCTTACATGGCTATAGTAAAACCTTGTTTACACTCTAGAGGCCACATTTATTTTCCGATCTTCATGAAACTTGGTAAGAAGATTTGTCCCAATGATATCTTGTTATCTCAGGTGAGCGACTTTGGGCCTTTCAGGCCCTCTTATTTTATATATAAAATGCATATTTAAGTACATGTACTAATTACTCCATATAAAATTAAGTTTGACTCTTTCAATCTGTTTAAAAGCTTAGATAAAAATTTGTTTACTTGTCCTTAACCGAATTAAACAGATCAAACATCTTGAGATTCCACTCTTACTTTTACCAGATCCCAGACATATGCATGACAGAACATTGGCAACATTTAACTGATTAATAATTATGTTCTTTCTCTGAGATTTTATACTGAATGATTTGAAGTGTGCCCACATGTGAGGATACACTGCTTTGTGATGGGTTCCAATCTGTTCAAGATTTTACCATTACTTTTACTTTAATATGAAACAAATATTTAAACTTTTATTTAAATTATAAACCTCTAAATATCAAGGTATTACATCTAAGACATGTTTGAAACTCTATTTTCAGGTATTGTCATGGTGTAGAGTGAACCTGCTGTTGCTATTGACAATAGTGGGCGTGGTACTGGGGGTGATCCTAGGCTTTCTGGTCCGCATGGCCAAACCCTCGCCCGAGGCCATTGAGCTGATCTCCTTCCCTGGAGAAATCCTCATGCGCGCCCTCAAGATGCTCATTCTCCCCCTCATCATCTCCAGTCTTATCATGGGTAAGTGTTTCCTGTTGATTAATGGGTAAGTATCTCCAGTCTTATAAAGTGTGTCTCCTGTCGATTAATGGGTGAGTGTCTCCAGTCTTATAAAGTGTGTCTCCTGTCGATTAATGGGTGAGTGTCTCCAGTCTTATAAAGTGTGTTTCCTGTCGATTAATGGGTGAGTGTCTCCAGTCTTATAAGTGTGTCTCCTGTCAATTAATGGATGAGTGTCTCCAATCTTATAAAGTGTGCCTCCTGTTGATTAATGGGTAAGTGTCTCCTGTCGATTAATTGGTAATTGTCTCCAGTCTTATAAAGTGTGTCTCCTGTCGATTAATGGGTATGTGTCTCCTGTCGATTAATGGGTAAGTGTCTCCAGTCTTATAAAGTGTGTCACCTGTCAATAAATGGGTGACTGTTTCCAGTCTTATAAAGTGTGTCTACTGTCAATTAATGGATGAGTGTCTCAAGTCTTATTAAGTGTGTCTTCTGTCGCTTAATGGGTAAGTTTCTCCAGTCTTATCAAGTGTGTCTCCTGTCGATTAATGGGTAAGTGTCTCCAGTCTTATAAAGTGTGTCTCCTGTCGATTAATGGTTGTCTCCTGTCGATTAATGGGTAAGTGTTTCCTGTCGATTAATGGGTAAGTGTTTCCTGTCGACTAATGCATAACTGTCTACAGTCGTATAAAGTGTGTCTCCTGTAGATACATGGGTGAGTGTCTCCCATCTTATAAAGTGTGTCTCCTGTCAATTGATGGGTAAGTTTCTCCAGTCTCCGGATAAATGTCTCCAGTGAGAGAGAGAGAGAGGAAAAGACTGAGACAGGGAGGGGAGAGAGAGAGACATTCCTTGTATAGATTTTGTTTAGTGGTATAAACTGTAACAGTTAAATGTTAAATATTAAATGACCTGCTCAGGTAGTAAACTCTGTTTATGTTTAGTTCGATTTAACTTTTGGCTGTTTGTCAATTGTCTTGTCTTGAGAGAGCATATTTTTATGACATTGTTCTTGAAAACAACATAAACTGATGTTAAGAAGAATTAAACTGTGTTCATTTTGTTACTTACACTCTTATTTGATTATTTTATCCTGGGAGGTATTTATGATTTTTATGATCACATTAACATGTGTGTATTTTTCCATTATGATGAATTAAAGTGTTAAATATAGTTATGAGCTTATATCATCTTTTGCTTGCATTTAAAAAATGTAACTAAAACAAGAATTGAACATCTTTTGGATGCTATCATTCATATTTCATTGCTACCTCCAGGTGTGTCATCACTAGATGCGAAGGAAAGTGGTCGAATGGGAGTACGTACGCTGGTGTACTACTTTGCTACCACGTTCGCTGCCATCATTTTAGGCATAATCCTTGTGGTTGCCATTCACCCGGGTAAGAAGGACCTCAAGGATGAGCTTGCAGTGAACGAGGCGGATAGTCGCATCACGGGTGTGGATGGATTCTTGGATCTCATCAGGTAGTCAGGAATACATTCCTCTGTAGTACCGAATGCAGTCCTCAGTAGTAGGAAATACAGTCCGCAGTTGTAGGGAAAACGGTCCTCTCTTGTAGGAAATACAGTCCCCAGCAGTAAGGAATACAGTCGTAGGTATTAGGGAAAACAGTCCTCGGTTGTAGGGAATACAGTGCTTAGTAGTAGAAAATACAGTCCTCAGCAGTAGGGAATACAGTCCATGGCAGAAGTTAATACAGTCCTCAGTAGTAGGGAATTCAGTCCCTAGCAGTAGGGAATACAGCACTCAGAAGTAGGGAATACAGTCCATGGCAGTAGGGAATACAGCACTCAAAAGTAGGTAATACAGTCCATGGCAGTAGGGAATACAGCACTCAGAAGTAGAGAATACAGTCCATGGCAGTAGGGAATACAGTCCTATGTAGTATGGAATACAGTCCTCAGTAGTAGGGAATACAGTCCCAAGCAGTAGGAAATACAGTCTTAGGTGGTAGAGAAAACAGTCCTCAGGAATGCCTTCCCTGGTAGTAGGGAATACAGTCCCTGGCAGTCGGTAATACAGTCCAGGGTAGTACAGTCCTTGGTTGTAGGGAAGACAGTCTTCAGTAGCAGGGAATACACTTTCCAGCAGTAGGGAATACAGACCTCAGTAGTAGGGAATACAGTCCACAGGTGGAGGAAATTATTCCTTAAGTAGTAGGGAATACAATCCCCAGCAGTAGTGAATACTATCCCCAGCAGTAGTAAATACAGTCCTGGGAAGTAGGGAATACAGTCCCTGGTAGTAAGAAATACAGTACCTGGCAGTAGGGAATACAGTCCAGGGTAGTATGGCTTACAGTCCTCAGTAATAGGGAATTAAGTCCTCAGTAGTAGGGAATATAGTCCTCAGTAGTAGGGAATACAGCCCGCAGCAGTAGGGAATACAGTCCCTTTTTAGAAGGGAATATAGTCCCTTGAAGAAGGGTATATAGTCCCTGGCAGTAGGGAATACAGTCCCTGGCAGTAGGGAATACAGTACCTGGTTGTAGGGAATACAGTCCTCAGTTTGATGGAAAGACATTAATTGACATCAAAATATAGCTCACTTAAAGGAAACTACTTGCCACTTACTTACTTGCCCATTCTAAGGCTTAAGATGCCTTATATGCATCAACCCATTATGAGACTTAAGATGCATATGATGTGAAGGTAATATGCGAAACCTGTAATTCACATAGCTTGATGAAAGTTTTTAAAAATGTTGATATTTCTGTGTTAGATGGTCATCAAATTGAACTATGAAGCATTACAACTGTACAGATAAAGGGCATTATAAACCGAATGTACATTTTAATTGACAGTCATTTTCAATTACCGATAGGGGACTCCTTTATTGTGTGCTGTTTTCTCAAAGCTTTGGATTTTTTTACAATATATTTAGAAACAAATAAAATTGCAATACAGACTTATCAGTCTGCCAGTTTTAGAAAGAGCCGCTAGAAAGTCTGGTCGCCATATATCATACTTAGTTCCTAACAAGGAGTGGTGTGTTTTATTGACATAATTACTCAGAAAAAAAGTTGTGTGATTCTGCTGTCATGCTTTCAATGAAAGTCTCCTAGAAAATACCAAGGGATCATAACCACACCATTAAATTTTAAGCAAACTAATTTCTGGAATGTCAATTGGAAATTATGGATTCAATTTGCCTCATGTTCCCAGCTGGATTTGCAAAATTGAGCACATGGTCTGTGTGAGACCCTTCCCCTTCCCCAATATGCAGCCTAATAGTCTGTGAGAACAACCCCGCTATTGTTGTAATTGCTCAATTATAGTGGTCCTAGCTTGCTGATGTTGCTCTTAGTAAAACTGTGTGGAGATATCTTGCCTTACACCAAAACTTTCACTGGATCTCAGATTTTCCATTCAAAGGCTGTAGGGCACCAGTATTCTAACTAGGTTTAGTAAAGCTGCTATTTGAGAAAAAGGCATAATTGCAAATTTGGCGTACATTTGTTATGGGATTATATTCGTATGTGTTAATAAAAAGTATGTCAAATGAAGCACCATCTAATATAAAGATGCTACATCATACACAAATAATTAATATTTTTTGTTGTATGATATAGCATCTTTATATTAAAGTAAGATATTAATTAATAATAATTAATATGTTAGATAAAACACCTCTTAACTTCTTTAAGGTGGAGAACTTTTATAATTCTATATGACACCTTAATACTTCTTTACGAAAGAGCACTTTTATGTTACTGCCAAGATAGAGCTCATACATACTTCTGTTAAGTATTGTTACTTTAAAACTTCTTTAAGTATAGCAATTTTATACTTCAGTACCAGTCCCAAGTTAAAAAGCAATCCCAGCCTTAGGAAGATAGCTATAACCAAACTCACCAGCAGGCCTGCTGATATAGAAAATATGACCTACATGGCAGATATAGAATATATGGCCTACGTGGCAGATATAGAATATATGGCCTATGTGGCACATATAGAATATATGGCCTACTGTGGCAGATATAGAATATATGGCCTACATGGCAGATATAGAATATATGGCCTACATGGCAGATATAGAATATATGGCCTATGTGGCAGATATAGAATACATGGCCTACGTGGCAGATATAGAATATATGGCCTACATGTCAGATATAGAATATATGGCCTACGTGGCAGATATAGAATATATGGCCTATGTGGCACATATAGAATATATGGCCTACGTGGCAGATATAGAACATATGGCCTATGTGGCAGATATAGAATATATGGCCTACGTGGCAGATATAGAATATATGGCCTACGTGGCAGATATAGAATATATGGCCTACGTGGCAATCCCAGCCTATGTTACTATCCTCAGCCTCACAGCAGAACTTTATAGCAATGCTGTCCTACAAATTCAGGCCTACATAGCTATTCAAGCGTACACAGCAATCCCAGAAAACATAACTATTCCCAATCTGATAAGCAGGCCAACAGAAGTTGTCAGACCTTGAATGATGGACTCATTTTATGATTACAACCTATCTGAAATGTGTACTACCTCTAAACAATTAAAAAACAATCATTTTTGTCATTAATTTCTTCACAATGTAAATTTATCAAAGAATGGCATCAAACTAAATAGATAGATGGTTTGTTTGAAATTATAGAGGAATACAAATGTCTAAAGTAAAATAGGCATCAAACTAAACAGATAGATGGTTTGTTTGAAATAATAGAGGAATACAAATGTCTAAAGTAAAATAAGAGGTTCAAGAAAATGTGTCTTGATTTTGACGTGCATTAATTGTACAATGTCTTGTTATTTCAGAAATTTCTTTCCTGATAATCTGGCTCAGGCTTGCTTTGCGCATGTGAAAACCACATATACCAACGTGACAGTGCGGAAGAAAAGAATTGAATTTATCACTATCTCTGACACTGTGGAAAATACGACTTTTCTTCCTTCAAACTCCACAACAATTTCACTCATTAATATAACAACGTCTCCTGAGGGTAAGAAGACAATAGTCGAGTATACAGAACAGGTGGTCCGGAAAGGACTGCAATCAGGAAACGGAATTAATGTGTTAGGTTTGTATACTACTACCATGTCTGTAGGAAGTCTATTATTTTTGTGGATGTATTGACTGTTGCTGTAGGCTAATACAGCAAGACAATAATTGCTAAGAAGACAGATTTTTTCTTCAACATATTAGCCTTGTCATGCAAAAATGAGTCTTATGCCATATGCGGCCAATGTACCTATGCATTTTTGAGTTTTCATTTGGGAGTATCAAATTCTATTTTGTCTAAAGCTTTTCTGTCAGTCTTAAGTGATAAATGTTTTGCACGTTACAAACACTGACAGCAAAACAGAATAAATGTAAGTGAGTATGAATTGGATTGTAGGTACACAAAAAAAAGTTATAAATAAAAAAATCATTGGTGCTTCTTTAGTTTTTACATGTTTATGCTTTTAACTGATAACTCACAATAATTTGATATGATAACTTTGGTTATTGAAGCCCAAATTGAAAAGAATGACAAAAAAAATCCAAAGATATGCAACCAGCATAAGAAAGTCCTCACAACTTGTACAAATGCAGACCAAACAACCAGTTAAATAGCATAAATAGCAAACACAATCCATGAATCTGAAATAGAGATTGTCAGGTCGTTATAAGGTTCAGTTGATCAACAGTCTAAAAATTGAACGAATTCAATAACAGACTGACAGACGAGGAACAGTATTAGGAATGTTATGATGATGACACAGATTTATAGGATCCATGATAGGGAGATGAGTTGTAATGTGAGATGCCAAAGTATAAATATAAGGTCATGTGCAGACATGGTGGACTGCAATGAGTTTGCAGTCGATGAAATTGTGATCAACCTTAAACTTAGGTAAGTCTGGGTTAATCTCTCAATTATCAGTAAGGAAAACAGATTTCACACTATTTCAAAATGTTTCAAAGCACATGAGGAATATGCAGAGACTGTCAAAGTCATGTTAGCTGACAATATTAATAAATTGTTTGTGGAAAGTATGCGCAAGGAAAAATGGTCAGAAATTACCAAAGATGAGGTTCATACAGATACAATCAATTGCAGTGGTTTAGTTGCTGTCAAATTAAACCAAATGATTTAGGGTGCGATATCACTGATGACAAAAACAAAAGCCAAAAATATGCAAAATATCGAGATGTAGGTGATGAAGTCAGTGGTAATACTCATCAAAGTGGTAAACAAACTGGCTTGCATGTAAAAAAAAATAACATACTGCAAAACTTGGCCCAATCTTTGATGAAAGCAATGACTCTGTTGCTCTACTTGGTCATGGTAATCGGTGAAAGCAATGACTCTGTTGCTCTACTTGGTCATGGTAATCGGTGAAAGCAATGACTCTGTTGCTCTACTTGGTCATGGTAATCGTTGAAAGCAATGACTCTGTTGCTCTACTTGGTCATGGTAATCAGTGAAAGCAATGACTCTGTTGCTCTAATTGGTCATGGTAATCGGCGAAAGTTCTTGCTTCATGTATCTCATTTATGACCTCTATCAATTCTATAACTGATGGAAATAAAATGAAACACCATTTTTCCAAAAAAAGTTTCATTTATTTTTTTTATTATCAAGGGAAATAAGTACATTTATCATCCATTTTAGTTTTTATCTTGGGGATCATTTCCCTTTTTTACTTTCAGTTCAATGAGAATTGTTAACCTAGTTTGAAACAAAAGATAAACAAATTGTTTATTTCGGTGTATCAAATTTTGTTTGTCTTAGACGCCGGAGAAAACCAATCAATTATTTACTCAGTTTTATTATTAACCTCTGAACTCATAATTGGTCATCATAGACACAAAGTGACTGGTCATTTGTATTGTGGATTTTTTTTTAAAGAATGGATAAAGCTATGAAACAAGATATATATAATAATATTTTACAGCAAAACATGATATTGACAATTTAATTTGGAGATCACAAATTTTGTCTTGGTGCTGTTTGTTAAGGTAGAGCACCCGTAATGATTTCCCGCGATTTCTTCAAAGATCAAAGAGCCTTTTTACCTGTTTACTTATGGATATCTAATTTAAACAAGTACTAATGTGAAGTTGTCGTGGCCAAGTGGTTAAGGCAATTAACTAGAAATCTTAAAGAATCTTCCTGCGCAGGTTCGAATCCTGCCGACAACACATCCTTTTTGCGACGCATTTTATTTCTTTTCTAACGTAATTTGATTAAGTAAAGCATATTATGTTTATTTTAAATATGCAAAAAAAATTTAATGCACATAAATCTTCAATTTTTAAAATTAAAACAACGTTATGGCTAAATTGGGTGATTTACTGCTGAAAATACGAATCATGCATGTTGCATTTTTATTTCAAAAAGTAAATGGTAAATCTGTCTATTTCTTAGTATTTTTGCTGTATATAGATAAGTGTATTTATAAAAACTAAGTTCAAAATATTACTTAAATGATACTATTTTGAATTTTATGACACTTTGTTTTTAACCAACCCAATTTCTACTTGGCTGAAACCACTTACATTTCATGGCGCTCTTCCATAGATAACAAGTTATAAAAAATAAATGTTTGTAAAAGAATACTTATTTCATCGTGTTTAAACTTTAAATACCTTTACTGCATCTGTACACACCAACTGCATGCCCATATTTTGAAACCTGGATGAATTATGGAACTTTCATATACCCCAGGGGTGCAAATAAACTGGACAAAAGCCAAGTGTGGGGATGGTTTTGAAAAAATCTGTAATTTTTTTTAAAGCATGGAAAGCCTACCTAAATATGTTCATGTAGTTCAGTGAAATGATGCTTATTAAGAAAATAATACATTAGATTATATTTGGAAAGGTGCCCATTACGGATGCACTACCTTAAGTGCTCTTATTCACGACAAGTTTGATTATTTTCTTTTTTTTTATAAAGAATTGTTGCTTATTAAATATCATGAATACATATTTTCATGTTTCTATAACAAGCAATTGGTGAAAATTTCATGATATGAAGGTGATCTCCATTTTTAGCTCATCTATTTTTTGAAAAAAAATTATGAGCTATTGTCATCACCTTGGCGTCGGCGTCGGCGTCCGGTTAAGTTTTGCGTTTAGGTCCACTTCTCTCAGAAAGTATCAATGCTATTGCATTCAAACTTGGTACACTTACTTACTATCATTAGGGGACTGGGCAGGCAAATTGAAAATTTTGGTTAAGTTTTGTGTTTAGGTCCATTTTATTCCTTAAGTATCAAAGCTATTGCTTTCATACTTGCAGCACTTACTAACTATCATAAGGGGACTGTGCAGGCAAAGTTATGTAACTCTGACTGGCATTTTGACAGAATTATGTGCCCTTTTTATACTTAGAAAATTGAAAATTTGGTTAAGTTTTGTGTTTTTGTCCACTGTACCCCTAAAGTATCATAGATATTGCTTTCATACTTGGAACACTTGCAAACTATCATAAGGGGACAGTAAAAGGACAAGTTGCATAACTCCGGTTGTCATTTTTACAGAATAATGGCCCTTTTTTGACTTAGTAACTTTAAATATATGGTTAAATTTTGTGTTTCAATCCACTTTACTTCTAAAGTATCAAGGCTATTGCTTTCAAACTTCAAATACTTTCATGCTATCATGAGGTTACTGTACCTGGCAAGTTGAATTTTACCTTGACTTTCAATAACCTTGACTCTCAAGGTCAAATTATTAAATTTTGCTAAAACTGCCATAACTTCTTTATTTATGATTAGATTTGATTGATACTTTGACAAAACAACTCTTACCTGACCTATCCACAATAGACTCCACTCATACCATCCCCACACCCTCCCCCCCCCCGGACTTTTTTTTTGGAAACGGTTAAAAAACACAAATATTTATTTTTATTATATTATTTTTGAAATACAGTCCAACCATCGCACCCAAGAATCCCCTCCCCCCCACCCCCCCAACCCCCCACCCCCGAATTTTTTATGCCCCCCTTCGAAGAAGAGGGGGTATATTGCTTTGCTCATGTCGGTCGTTCGTTCGGTCTGTCGGTCGGTCCGTCCACCAGGTGGTTGTCAGACGATAACTCAAGAACGCTTGGGCCTAGGATCATGAAACTTCATAGGTACATTGATCATGACTCGCAGATGACTCCTATTGATTTTGAGGTCACTAGGTCAAAGGTCAAGGTCACGGTGACCAGAAATAGTAAAATGGTTTTTGAATGATAACTCAAGAACGCATTAGGATCATGAAACTTCATGGGTAGATTGATCATGACTTACAGATGACCCCTATCGATTTTGAGGTCACTAGGTCAAAGGTCAAGGTCACGGTGACCCGAAATAGTAAAATGGTTTCCGGATGATAACTCAAGAACGCTTATGCCTAGGATCATGAAACTCGATAGGTAGATTGATCATGACTCGCAGATGACCCCTATTGATTTTGAGGTCACTAGGTCAAAGCTCAAGGTCACGGTGACCCGAAATAGTAAAATGGTTTTCGGATGATAACTCAAGAACGCATACGCCTAGGATCATGAAACTTCATAGGTAGATTGATCATGACTTGCAGATGACCCCTATTGATTTTGAGGTCACAAGGTCAAAGGTCAAGGTCACAGTGACCCGAAATAGTAAAATGATTTTCGGATGAGAACTCAAGAACGCTTTTGCGTAGGATCATGACACTTCATAGGTACATTGATAATGACCCGCAGATGACCCCTTTTGATTTTCAGGTCACTAGGTCAAAGGTAAAGGTCACAGTGACAAAAATCGTATTAACACAATGGCTGCCACTTTAACGGACAGCCCATATGGGGGGCATGCATGTTTTACAAACAGCCCTTGTTTTTTTTTTGCATTTTTTTTGCATTTTTTTTTCGCATTTTTTGTAAGATAATGTAATAAATGACCACACCCCCACACTATACACCCCTCTTTACTCCACCCCTCCCTCCTTTGTGATTGAAATTGAGAGTCCCTTCACCTTTAAAAAGAAAAAAGATGAGCGGTCTGCACCCGCAAGGCGGTGCTCTTGTTTAATATTTGTCTGAGCCATTAAAGCTGTTTTGTGTGTTTGATCATAATTTGTACATTCTATGATGTTATCTTTTTTGGAAATTTAACTTATGCTATTTTTTGGAATAAGTTACTTATAAGATTTTTATCTGACTGCTGCTAGTTTAAATGAGTGGATATTTTCTCTTGCAGGTCTCATATGTTTCTGTGTTGGTTTCTCGATCTACCTCAGCAAGATGGGGCCGCGCGGTCAGGTCATGATCCAGTTCTTCGACATCCTCAATGAAATTGTCATGAAGCTTATCATGCTAGTCATGTGGTATGTATTGGATTGCTGTAACATAAGTATGTGCCTCTTATGCCATATTCTGCACAATTTGGTTAGGACCTACACTTTCAGCTAATGAGACAACAAAACTTGGCCTATTTTTATGTAGCACAGCCTAGCGCCTGACCAGACTACGTGATATCAGGATGGTCTGGAGCTACGTTGGCCCCAATTGGTAAAAGACCTTTTTTATGCCCCCGGATCGAATGATTGGGGGTATATTGTTTTTGGCCTGTCTGTCTGTCTGTCTGTCTGTCCCAAAACTTTAACCTTGGTCATAACTTTTTCAATATTGAAGCAATTTGATATTTGGCATGCATGTGTATCTCATGGAGCTGCACATTTTGAGTGGTGAAAGGTCAAGATCATCCTTCAATGTCAAAGGTCAAATATATGGCTTCAAAGCGGTGCAGTTGGGGGCATTGTGTTTCACAAACACAGCTCTTGTTTGGAGCTACGTTGGCCCCAATTGGTAAAAGACCTTTTTTATGCCCCCGGATCGAATGATTGGGGGTATATTGTTTTTGGCCTGTCAGTCTGTCTGTCTGTCTGTCCCAAAACTTTAACCTTGGTCATAACTTTTTCAATATTGAAGCAATTTGATATTTGGCATGCGTGTGTATCTCATGGAGCTGCACATTTTGAGTGGTGAAAGGTCAAGATCATCCTTCAATGTCAAAGGTCAAATATATGGCTTCAAAGCGGTGCAGTTGGGGGCATTGTGTTTCACAAACACAGCTCTTGTTTGGTATTACGCTTAATGTTTATTTAGTGATGTCTGAATTAATGTTTATTTACTTATGTCTGAAGTAAATAAATGATTGTTACAAAATAATAAAAAAAATTGAAAACAAATTTATCATCATATTATGGGATGATCTTGAATGGACAGAAGTTTGTCTCTTTAAAAAGTAACTAAAATAGATTGTTTTCAACAAAAATGGAAACCCAATATTTGTACATGCCTCATTTATGGACCTTGATGTTAAACAGGTATAGCCCTTGTGTAAGTTTATGGTGATTTAATGTTGTCACAGTTATGTTATATTTTGATTGCTGAAATAAAAATATTGATATACATAAAACAGTAGATAATGAATATTAAAGAATGAAGCCTTTTGCAATTTTTACAATAAATGAGTTGCGTTATGGGAAAACTGGGCTTAATGCAAGTGCATATAAAGTCATCCTGAATTAGCCTGTGCAGTTGGCTTATCAGGGACATCATTTCATGCCTGAACTGGATTTTCGCTAAGAAGAGACTTCCTTTTAAAGAAAAATATCATAAAAGCTGAACGTGTCGTCCCTGATTAGCATGTGCGGACTGCACAGGCTTATCTAGGATAACACTTAATGCACATTCATTAAGCCCCATTATACCAGAGATAGGCTCATAAACACCCCTTGCCTGCAGGTACTCCCCGTTTGGTATCATGTTCCTGATCGCTGGTAAGATCATTGAGGTGGATGACATACGCGAGGTCGCAGCCCAGCTTGGTCTCTACATCGTCACGGTGATAGTCGGCCTGGTGATTCACGCTGGAATCGTGCTGCCCCTCATATACCTTGTCATTGTCAGGAAGAACCCCTTCAAACTGTTCCGTGCAGTGTTCCAAGCATGGATTACAGCCCTTGCTACAGCTTCCAGGTTTGAGTCAAAGAAAACTTACATTTTCTTAATTTGTACGCCCATGATGTTGAAATAAAATTCTGAAAACATTTGTAATTAAAATCTGGCTGATAAAATTAAACAAAAAAATCATAGAAAAAAAACCTAGAAACCCCCCACAGAAATTGATAAAATAATAGAATTCAAGCTAAGTGGTCCCTGTGTTAACAATATATACATTGTCGCAGAAATTATATCTGATAAATATGTCAGCAATCCAATACAAAAAATAAAATACTTGAAATGGAAGCAAAAAAATATATATCTAGGTTATATCCTGTAGTTTGTAGCTCTCTTTAGCACAGCTCTCATGGTGTGCTATTTGGTTACCGTGATGTCGGTTGTACTTCTGGTTGTTCGTGCATCAGTGCATTATTATGTCAGTGAATGTTTTATTCAAACAATATCTCTTCCTGAACCACTGGGAAGAATTGATTAAACTTTACAGGAATGTTCCTTGGGTGGCTCTCTAAGAAAATTGTTAAAACAGTTGTGGTTAACTGATCAACTAGGTAATTGGGCCCAACAAGGGGATTTAAAAATCGAAAACTTTTAAAATCTGCTCCTCTGAAAACCTGATTTAGTATTTGGTTTGTAACCTTGAATTGTGTTCCTCAAAGTTTGCTTAAGTCATCTTTCTGAGGTCCAATTGGACCCGCTCTCGGGCTAACTTGTTTTCTTTATATGTACAGTCCACTCTCGTTATCTCGACATCGGATATCTCGATATTCTCGATATGTCGAAGTAAGTTCAATGTCCCAACTTTTTTCCTTCTTTATCTATATAAATAAACATCGCATATCTCGATTTTCGTTATGTCGAATAATTCGATATCTCGATATAACATTTTGTCCAGAGTCCCGATTTTACATGTATTTACTGTGGTTTATCTCGAAGTGCGAATAACTGTTCCAGTGTCGGCAAAAGGTGAGAACAAATTTCTTTGATTCTTCACCGCCCCGCTTCGCCCGGCTGCTCACGATACTGTGCGGTAGGAAATTGATCCGTTAATTGCATCAATGATCACACGTGTGTAATGTCGTTAGCCCTTAACACTTGAGTAAGGCCTGTCACTTTAACTGTCACTTTAACATCAGTTCACTGCAATTAATACACAGCCTGTATGTAGATCTGGGGATGTTGAGTAATAAAGATAATAAAGACAAGACTCAAAATGGCTTTTCATTTTTATTTGATCCTGTACTAATAATCGATTGAACTTAGCATTTCAGACAACAAAGTGTGCATATACAGTTCAGTATTCCGGAACGTGATTTACGCATGTTCAGATGGAAAACCCTCGTCTTGTTTGGACGTCAATTGCATCATAACTTTAAAATATTAACATTACCTGATGTTTACTCGACAGTTTAAAAAAATTATAACCGCATGTGTTCATGCAATTATGTAAAACTTAAAACGTCATTTTAAGCATTTGAATAGCAAAATTAATCGTACCTCGTAAAAACACGTATATATCAGGTAGAGAGTATTATGCCACACGGTGACGGCTTTAATTAGACCACTTAGCAGGTATTTCGGTGTTAAAAACAAGGTAAATTTTCGTCTCATGTTTTCTTTGAAAACGCCTAATCGGATATCTCGAACTCTCGTTATCTCGATATTTTTTCTTGTTCCCGCCGACTTCGAGATAACGAGAGTGGACTGTATATTGTAAAAACAAAAAGATCAAAGGTTTGGTATTTGTTATTTTACATTATATATAGGTCCTTTATCAAGTTTGTTCGAATCGTGCCCCTGCAGTCAAAACTTGCCTCACCCAAGGGGTCATTAGTTTTACATAGACTTATAATGGGGAAACCATTAACAATCTTATCTGAAACTGAAAAGTCATAATTGGTATGTAGCATAATCTAGAGGTATTATAGAAAGTTTGTTCAAATCATGCCCTTAGGATCATATTTGGCACTCTAGTTTACTTAAATTTATTGGTAAAACGTGTTTAAATCTTATTGGATACTGCACAGCTTTCCTATTTGGTATGTAGCATCACCCTTAGGTCCTCTACAAATAATGTTGAGGGGCAAAATATTTTAAAGATCTGTTACTCTTATATCAAAAGCCAATAGCTTTCCTATTTGTTATGGAGCATCATCTGAATTTGATCTACAAAGTTTGCTCCAAATATGTCCCTGGGGTCAAAAGTGGCCTTACCCTGGGTTCAAAGTTTTATATTGATTTGCTTGGTGAAAACCTTTAAAAATCTTCTTGTTCTGTCTCTTAGTTCTGCCACTCTACCCGTGACATACAAGTGTAAGTCATGTCACATCACATTGTCCTCTCTCTCAGTTCTGCCACTCTACCTGTGACATTCAAGTTTAAGTCATGTCACATCACATTGTTCTCTCTCTCAGTTCTGCCACTCTACCTGTGACATTCAAGTGTAAGTCATGTCACATCACATTGTTTTCTCTCTCAGTTCCGCCACTCTACCTGTGACATTCAAGTGTCTGGAGGACAACATGAAGATTGACAAGCGCGTCACTCGCTTTGTGCTGCCAGTTGGAGCCACTATCAATATGGATGGTACAGCTCTGTATGAGGCGGTCGCACCAGTGTTCATAGCTCAGATGAATGGCAGAGAGCTGTCTTTTGGAGAACTGCTCACAGTCAGGTACAGACATTTTGCAATATTTGTGCCTCTTGTGTGTCATGTGGAACAGGTGTTTGTCAAAACAAGTTAGCTTGTGTTAAACTATGTATAGTTCTAGCAATGTTCAGTGTATGTGATAGTCTTACGTAGTGCATTAATTAGTCTGAATGAATTTGCCTGAAGGACACGCATGCCTAGCCTTAAGACCAAGGTCATGCAGATTAAATGTCATATTAGGGCGCAATACAGCAATTCCATACTGCAAATCTGTCATCCATCATGCAATTAAAAATCAATTACACATCTCCATAGCTCAAATGGAAAAAAAGCCATATTGCATGTAAAAAACATCTCAAATGAAAAGGTCAAACTTACCAAGTCAGTTGTCTGATGTGGGCACAGTAAAGCTTGCCTGAATTGATACTTTAACTCATTGAAAATAATTTGTCACAAATGTTTGCCATGTGGAGATTGCATAAAATGAAAGACCAGTAAGCCTGGTCCAAAGGTCAATGTAACACTTAGAGGTCAAAAGTTAATATTTTGCCATAACTGAAGTAGTATGAACTTCATTTTTATCATTCATCAAGCCATGTTAAACAAGTGTAAAGCATGTGGGGATGATATGCAAGCTCTCTAGCTCAAAGGTCAATGTCACACATAAAGGACACATTATATAGCAGGTCCAGATTATAGCTTCATTGTTTATTATGTCCTTTCTACTCTGAGTATTGTTTGTTGGACCCATTATGTCTCCCAGGCTCTCAGGTAAATTATGTGGAGAAGGCATGTCGCAGGTGTGTGTCATAATGCAATTTGTTTTAAGTTCAATGTCTAGAGAACTCTTGAACCTTTAGTTAGCTATATAGGTTATATGAAATTTGTTTTCTTTATGGACCATTAGTTTTTTTTCATAAAATGAAGGACCCTTTTGTTTTCATTATTTCAGTTTGCAGGTTATTATGCTTACTGAACTATTCTGATTCTTTAAATGTTCAAGTACAAATTTCTCGCCATGATCATTTATAATGAAGACATCTAAAATAACTATTTCATTATTGAGTTACACAATTGTTTACATTCTGTTCCATCATTCAGTAGTAAGAAGTCTATGTATGTTCTTGTTTAAAAAATCTTTATCACTTAACAACAGTGTAACCGCAACATGTGCGTCCATTGGAGCAGCAGCCATCCCTAGCGCTGGACTGGTTACCATGCTGATGGTGCTGACGTCTGTCAACTTGCCGGTGGAGGACGTCTCTATCATTCTTGCTGTAGACTGGTTCCTGTAAGTTCAGACCCTTTAAACTCTCTTTTGCTCAGTAGCAAAGTGAAAATGGCTATCTGCAAATAGCATGACACCAGAACAGCCTGCGAGTTATTCATAGTTTTTAGCTCACCTGATTGCTCAGGTTTTTGTCCGTCGTACGTCCGTCCGTCTGTCTGTTAACATTTGTTCGTAAACACTCTAGAGGCCACATTTATTGTCTGATCTTCATGAAACTTGGTCAGAAGCTTTGTCCCAATGAAATCTCGGTCGAGTTCGAAACTGGGTCGTGCCTGGTCAAAAACTAGGTCACTAGGTCAAAAAAAAGAAAAACTTGTAAACTCTGTAGAAATTACATTTCATGCACAATCTTCATGTAACTTTGTCAAAATGTTTGTCTTAATGATATGTTGGTTGAGTTCAAAAGTGGTTCCCGTCCGTTGAAAAACACGGCCTCCAGTGGGCGGGGCAGTTTTCCTTTTTTGGCTATAGAGAAACCTTGTAAACACTATGGAAGTCACAATTTTTGCCCAATCATCATGAAAGTTGGTCAAAACATTGGTTTTATTGATATGTCGGACGAGTTCGAAAATGGTCCAGATCGGTGAAAAAACATGGCTGCCAGTGGGCGGGGCATTTTTCTCTATATGTATACAGTGAAAACATGTGAACATTCTAGAAGTCACATTTTTTGCCCAATTTTCATGAAATTTGGTCAGAACATTTGTTTCCTTGATACGAGAGTTGAGTTGGAAAATGGTTCCGGTCAGTTGAATAACATTGCTGCCGCGGGGGGCAGTTTTCTTATATTTATATAGTAAAAAAATGCTTGTGAACACTCTAGAAGTCACATTTTTTGCCTAATCATCATGAAACTTGGTGAAAAGATTGGTTTTATATATATCTCAGATGAGTTTGCAAATGGTCCTGATGGGTCAATAAACATGGCTGCCAGGGGGGTGGGGCAGTGTTCCTTATGTGACTATATAGAGAGAAACCTTGTGATTGAACATTATGGAAGTCACATATCTTGCCTAATCATCGTGAAACTTAGTCAATACATTGGTTTTATTTATTTCTTGGACAAGTTGGAAAATGGCTCAGATCGGTGAAACACACTTTTTAACTTACCTGATTGCTCAGGTGAGGGTTTTGGATTGGTCTTTGTCGGCTGTCCGTCTGTCCACATTTGGTTTGTAAACACTCTAAGCATTCACGTTTCTCAAGCATTCTTTATCAAAGTTGCTGAAAGATCTCAGTCAAGTTTGATGAAAGGTCACCATTTCAAATCTTACAAAAACAAAAACACTCCCTACGCCAGAGTTTTGGTTCAATAATGATGAAACTTGACCAGGATGTTTGTCTGGTCAATATCTAGGTCAAGTTTGAATGAACCGACTCCTCTCAGGTGAGCGAACTAGGGCCATCTTGGCCCTCTTGTTTCAGGTTTCATGCTGATTGCTGATCATCAGTATCTTAGGATTGGATAAAAATCCTTTAAAGCTAAGTTCTTAAATTTAACTTGATTTTCTAATGGACTTAACAGGTGTCAAAATGCCTATCTGAATGGTTAAGGGTTAATCCCCCACTATGCAGCACAATGAGGTCCATTATAGCTTTAGAAGGCCCTTTGTCCATCTATCGGTCAGTCTTTCCCTGAACACTTTTGTGTCTTGTCCAGGTCTCTTATACCCTTTGTTAGATAATCATGAAATTTGAATAACATGAAATGGTCATTAAGGTGGTGTCCATTATTTTAAGCTCAAGGCCACAGTCATTCTTCAAGGTCAAACGTTTTAATCTATTGTCTAGTCCATATCTCTTATATTTTTTGAAAGATTTTCATGAAACTTGGTTTCAATGAATAATATGGATAATATGTGCTCAAAGCATAAGTCAGTCACACAGGCTAAATGTCACTCTTAAAAGTCAAGTGTTTGAGCGTCTATTTTGGTGTCTGCTCCATATTGTATATGGTTTGAAGGATTTAATGGAACTATGATAATCTATTAGGATCCTAAGACACTACGCAGAACCTTTCAGTCAGTAATGCCAGCTCAAGGTTGATTTGGAAGGTCAATCGTTCAAGCCTTTCTCATATTTACACTGTGTGCAGAATGTATATGACAGTCATGCCACTTCAAGGTCAGGATCACCACTTTTAGGTCAAACAGATCATAGCAGGGAATATGGCTGTAAGATAACTTTGAAAACAAATTTTATGCATTTTTATAATGTATTCATCTTGTTAAAAAATCAACATTGGAAGACTTGGCTTGCACAATTGATTTCACTTGAAGACATGTAGTTGCAATTTTTAATTGAATCTTGAATCGGTCTATTGATGAGCAAATATTTGTTATTTTGTGCATAATCCTGTTCTGTGAAATTAGTTATAGTGAGACTTAACAGATGTAATTCAAGATGTTTTTCTATCACAGTAATTATGTAGAAGCCTTTTGCAAAATAAAGAACTGACATAACAGATGTAATTCAAGATGTTTTCTATCACAGTAATTATGTAGAAGCCTTTTGCAAAATAAAGAACTGACATAACAGATGTAATTCAAGATGTTTTTCTATCACAGTAATTATGTAGAAGCCTTTTGCAAAATGAAGACTGTACTTAGGTATTTTCCTGCTGAATGTTATTCTGATTTCAAAGCTTAAGTTCAGCTGTTTGATTTTTGTTGCAGTGATCGCCTGAGAACCAGTTGCAACGTTTTGGGCGACAGTTATGGCGCAGGGGTCATCGCACATTTGTGTCGTGACGAACTTACACAATTTGACAGGCAACATATGGAGCTGGAGACCAGAGATAGCAAGATTAATGGCGGGGAAACCGTCGGCGACGGGGATGAGGGAAGCGATGATCGTAATGTGTAGTTTTGCCCTCTAACCGGATCCTGGCTCGGTGATGTTGGGCATACTGTGGGCGCCCGTCTGGTTGTGAATATTTGTTTTACCTAGTATGGTGTTTCAAGGAGATTTTTAACCTCAATATTCTTGATATGATTGTATTTTCTTTATGGGCAAACATACTGGGCATGTGCATATTTTTTTAACAAATGGTTGTATTGCAGTTTTTCTGAATTTTATAGAAGTAATTGTTTACTGAAGATGTTAAGCTTTGTTTCTTATGTAACTTCATTCTGTATACGTTTAAAGTATGACAGAGTTAACAATATGACAACAACAGCTTTGGATTTACACACAATACAGAATGTCCATTGAGGTTTTGATAATTAACTGAGTATTAATCTTTGAATCTCTGGGGGATTGACCATTTTTCTTGTGTAAGCATATGTCTTATTTTGTGAAATCTTCTTTTTGTTAATGTTAGATTTAATTATACTTTTAGATGTATCTCAGTATGTGGATTTTTTAAATGCATTTTTATTATTATTTTTTACTGATGACCAGTAAAAAGTTTTCTGGCTACTTTATACAGGGTAATTATACTATTTGGATTTAGAAATTAATGTATTTTTATAATATTTTATTTTATTGTTTACATATAATATTTTAACTCAAATGATGGAGTAATTCTACTGAAAAAAAAGATATGAAGTATGTATCTCACAGCATGAAATCAGTTTAAATGGCTGGAATAGCAGAATATTTGTTTATGTGTTATGTTTTGTAAATATCTGCAAAGTTCTTAATGACACTCTAAAAAACCTTGTCTATAATAAGACGCGCACAAAATAGATGTACATCATACATGTACAAAGTATTCATGCATGTTAAAAGAACATTTAAATAAAATCTTTGTTTTTATTAATATTGTTTAGGTGTATTTTATCTTGACTAGGTATATAAGTTGAGCATTACAAGACTGTGATGTTCAAGGGTGTCATATCACTCTTGTTGATTGTGTGACATCGTGGAAATAACATCACAAAATCAACTGGTGCGATGCAACCAACACCCAAAAACACACACATAACAGTTGAGAATATTCCCTATAAGTTGAATTGATACGTAGCTTTTCATGGTTTCCGTATCCATGTATCCATTTGACTATAGCAACTACCTATTTTAACAATCAAAGCGCATTTTGTTGTTGAATACTTTATAAATATTTAATGTTAAAATTTGTGGTCTTACAAAGTGCAGGGAAATATAATTCTAATTTAAAAAAAATATTGGTAATAGTAAACAAATTTTACAGCTGGACAGAATGAAATTGTATCTTGGTATATATTTTTCTCTAAATAAAGTATAAAAAACTTGTTGGTTACAATTTAGATAAAAGGATGTATTGTGTAAGCGTAAAGTGTGGTCTCAGAGGCAAACCAGTCTGGACACTTGCCACTTTTATGGTATTTTTCATTTAAAAAAAGTCTCCACCTAGCAAAAAATCCATTCTAGATGTAAAGTGTCGTCCATGATTTACCTGTGTGAACTTAACAGTCCAATCTGAAACGATACGTTATGCACAGGCATTAAGGCCTGTTTTCCCAGAGTGCAGCTAATTTATATTTTATGCACATATTTGTTCCCACAGTTGAGGTATTGACCACAAGCTCTCAGGATTGGTTTGTTATTGTTCAACAGAGAGTTGTAGCCACCCAGGTTCATGTCTACAAATTTGAATATTTGCAGTTGCATTATGAATTAGATAATCGTGTGAAGTTGTTCTACACATTTAATTTCTGCATTTATAGCTTGGCTATTCACCATATTATCCTAGCGACATTACTCACCCATTTGTCTGCTTTAGCATCTTCGTAATGCTCTGGTTGAGTTAAACTTGCATCATCTTCATATCAGTGTTTTTACGGCATGTATTAAATTCAAACTTTACACATGTGTTCAAGGTTATTGTTTGAAGTCACTGACTAAGTGTCATATCGGACCTGCAATTAAGCAGAATAATGCCTCTTGTTGTACCAAGAAAATTATTGTTAACCTTTTTGTGCAACCTCTCACATATTTATGCCCCCCTTCGAAGAAGAGGGGGTATATTGCTTTGCTTATGTCGGTCGGTCTGTCCACCAGGTGGTTTCCGGATGATAACTCAAGAACGCTTGGGCCTAGGATCATGAAACTTCATAGGTACATTGATCATGACTCGCAGATGACCCCTATTGATTTTGAGGTCACTAGGTCAAAGGTCAAGGTCATGGTGACCCGAAATAGTAAAATGGTTTTTGGATGATAACTCAAGAACGCATACGCGGCCAACAGGGCGAACTCTGAACAATATAACTGAAGCAACTGGTCTGTTATCCTAAATCTATAATTATCAGTCCAATGAAACATCATCCTTTGAGTAAAATAAAGTGGATCAGTAAAAATATTATCAGAATATGAGATTTTTTGTATATTTGTATAATAAATATTGTGTTAATGTTTAATTTTGTTGATTGATATTAATATAAGCAGGACAGGGGAGGTAATATACTATTATATCTTTCTTATATACAGGAGAAACAAATGCAATAAGTTTAAATTTCATGTTAAATAAATAGAGGTTATTTGTTCATGTCAGTGTGAGATCATTTGTTATTTTTTATGATCACATTATACCCCCCTCTCACTCCCCCCTACCCCCCCCCCCAATTTTTTTTAAACATCTAATAAATTACCACACCCCACATTATACCCCCCACCCCCTACCCCCCACTCCCCCAAAAAGTTATTTTTTTTTAAACATCTTATAAATTACAACACCCCACATTATACCCCCCTGTCACCCCCCCCCCCCCAATTTTTTTTTTTAAAACATCTTAAAATTACCACACACCACATTATACCCCCCTCTCACTCCCCCCACCCCCAAATAAAATTATTTTTTTTAAACATCTAATAACTTACCACACCTCACATTATACCCCCCTCTCACCCCCCCACCCTCCTACCCCCCCTCCACCCCCAACAAAAAAATATAATTTTTTTTAACATCTAATAAATTACCACACCCCACATTAGACCCCCCTCTTACCCACCCCCTACCCCCCCCTACCCCCCACCCCCCCAAAAAAAAATAATATTATTTTTAAACATCTTATAAATTACCACACCCCACATTATACCCCCCTCTCATCCCACCTCCTACCACCCACCCCCCCCACCCCCCCCCCCCAAATAATTTTTTTTTAAACATCTAATAAATTACCACACACCACATTATACCTCCCTCTCACTCCCCCCTACCCCCCCCCACCCCCCCCCTCAGTTTTTTTAAACATCTTATAAATTACCACACCCCACATTATACCCCCCCCCAACCCCCCCCCCCCCAAATTATTTTTTTTTTTAAACATCTAATTTATTACCACACCCCACATTATATCCCCCTCTTACTCCCTCCTTGATCATGACAGGCAGATGACCCCTATTGATTTTCAGGTCACTAGGTCAAAGGTCAAGGTCACAGTGACTCGAAATAGTACAATGGTTTCCGGATGATAACTTACATTAGGTCAAAGGTCAAGGTCACAGTGACAAAAAACGTATTCACACAATGGCTGCCACTACAACTGACAGCCCATATGGGGGGCATGCATGTTTTACAAAAAGCCCTTGTTTTATACATAGATACCACAGATATTGAAATATAACTGTGACTAGATTTTTAAAGGATTACACCCCCTTTTGTAGTTAAAAAAGTCAGGATAAGGTTTGATTACAAGATGGAATTAAGAGTAAAGTCTGCATGAAACAAGTACATATCAATGTAACCACTACAGATATTCAATTGATACTTCACTCATGTCTTTGGGATTATTGTGAAAGGTCAAAGATCAAGGCCCATAACTCTGGTCTGCAATTAAGACTTAAAAAATTCAGGTTAAAGTTTGCTTGCAACATCTCCACATGTCTATATCCATAGCAGATACTAAAATTAAACCAAGACCTTTACTGTGACCAGTCTTTCATCAGGATGCAATTCAGGATTACCAGTAATCTTGCATGCAACAAGTACATATCTTTGTAAATACTACTAGTATATCTAATTTAAATCTTAAGTTTGGATCGGCCAACCATGATGAAACAAAGGATATTGCAAGACTGCATGGAGACCCAGCATTTGGGGCCAATTGGGTCAAGGTCAACATTGCAAAAAATGATAAAAGGTTTCCCTCAAATAATAATAATTATAATGACAATATTTTGAGGAAATTGTTTGTGTAGATAGTTTGCATATCTATTGTGGGATCGCATTTGTACCAGTCAATTCAAGGTCACAGTTACCAGAAATAAAAAATCAACTTCTTTTCAATAACTTTCATTTGGATGGAGGTATTTTATTGTTATTCGTGTGACGGTAGTATTAATGCAGACTTAGCTGGGGATTGAATCTGGGGCCCATCAGGTGAAGGTCATTGTTACCAAATGTAGAAAAAAATCCTTCCACTAAATAACTTTTCTTTGCTTCGAGTTATTGTGCTTAAATTTGGCGTGGAGCTGGTATACATGCAGACTTAGTGTGGGATTGTAATTTGGGCCTTGCAGGTCCAAGCGATGGTCATTTTTTTTAATAGGAAAACAGTTTCTGCTAATAAAATAGAGTTTTGATGATGTGGTTTTAAATTTGTGTGCAATTAGCTTATAGACAGACCTTGCATAGGATTGCATACCATAATTACTCTAAGTTTGTGTGTCCCAGACACTACACTATCAAAGCGGAAGAAAAGTTGAGCAAAACTGTTTTGGTACAGCTCTTGTATGTATTATACAATTTTGTTAAACCACTTTATTAAACTGTAAATAGTACCGCACATTTTTTAATACAATCACATATTCTGTTTTTTTTGTACAGAGATGAATAATATTAACACTTAATTGCACACGTATGAATCAGCATAGTGAAAATCAATTCATTTATAATCATGTTAATAATTTTTAGAGACCTTGTTGTCCCCTTAAAGCTTATTCCAATAAATAATGTGATAGGGGAGAAGGAATGCAAGTTCAAAAATCTGCGCTGCACATTTTATTAAACTTACTTAATGATCGTACAACCAGGGAAGTTTAATTCATTTGCATTCCTCCCCTACATCCCGTTTTTTTTTCTGGAATATCGCTAATGTAAAAAGGTATAATGAGAGATTTCAATAATTTAAAAAATATATATAAACATTTGAGCCTTTGAGCCATGAAGGTTTTGTAGGTTTTAATGCTGGCAAGTTAACTTTATTCTGACAAAGTCTGTTAAAAAAGGATAAATGCAGCATTTGTCCACTTAACAATTTTGGTGTTGTTTTTTACTTAAAAAAAATAAAACAAATGTTACATTGAAAGTTTTGTAAAATATTTAGTAGTTGAGATTTTGATATGTTAATGTTTTACCAATTATAGTTGTGTTCAAAGTGTCAAACCCTTTAAATGTTATTCCCATTCCAGTGTGTGTGTTTTGTTTAAACAGTTTAGGACGAACTAGGTAGATGGGACTTCGTAGTTTACATTTGTAGTGATTGTTAAGAAGTGTACAACACCCATAGACTGTGCAAGAATTATACAATGAAAACACAGTGCAAACTGTGCATACTGTACAGTATTTGTAAAGTTGTGTATTATAGGCATATTTATAACCATGGTAATCACTTTTATTATTTTATGTAATCTGTTATTTACACATTCATTTGAGTAAATAAAGTTGGTATTCCTACTTACTATTACTTCTTCTTCCTGAAACCAAATTAGTGTGACCACAACTGATGTATCTGTAGATAAAATAAAGTTTGTTTAAATATTGCGTTATAAAGCGAAAGTAACACACACAAAACCTCAGGGTAATTTAATGCTAATTTATCTCTATTTACACAAATAAATATCTACTTTGATAGAAATGTTTATGCATCTCAATAGGGTAGTCTTGACCATATTGTCATGTCATTTCGCTCCAATGATTTCTTTGGATGTTATGCCCTTTGGTCAATAGCATGTTCTAATAAACTTCTAACTAAGCGATTCTCCATTATTTTAAGCTTTAATGTATATCCTCATAATAAGAATTGCTTAGTAACTAAGCAGAATCAAAAACAAACATTTTGATAATAACCACTTAATCAAAATCACCTGAATGAAAGCTATCATCCCAGTTTGTTAAAAGATAGAAAGACTCAGAATATTATAAATTGATTATTTCAGTAAATTTCATATTTAATTCATCTTAATATAACAAGGTCATGCTTGCTTTAATACGTGGGGCATATACCGGGATGACATATAGACTATTGCACAGATCTAATATGGCGTTGCTGATTTGGGATCTAATTGGGTTGCTTGATAGTGGCCCAAATGGGATTGCTATTTGTCATACATTTTAGATTGTCCCTTGACGGCCCATATTTGTCTTCTTGCGGAGACACAAATGTTTGTTCATATTGGCTTATTCTGTGTCATACAAAGGGGCAATTCTGTTGAGGACCTATGTCAGTTTTCTTATTGGGACCTAAACAAAGCTTTTGGTCGAAAAAAAATTATTGGCTTCAGTTGACTCATTTGGGCCTTAAAGAGGCCCTCCAACAGATTTTGCCTGTGTGAAGAGAAAATTCCACACCAATTAAATCGCTCATTACATAAAACGATTGCTTTGAACCTGAACAAGTTTATGCGTACACAAAAAGATCGGCTTCTAGCCTATCTAATAGATAAATTTGCATTTTTCAAAAAGAGATGGAGCAAATGACGAGGAGGTGGCGCTCAGATTAGGAAGTGGCGCCAAATCACATTTATAGCTATTTTAAAGTAAAATATTTTATGTTATGGTTTCTATAATGTTTATAGGACTTAAATTATTTTTTGTTTAGTTGACAACATCAGCACATTTTAAGTAGCGTGCGTGTTTAATTAGAAAAAGTAGTTTTCTAATAATGTCTTCATGAATTTAAACGTTCGTCTTTGTAAGATAAGAACAGTTTACATGTATTATACAAACTTATCTACTACGTCGGCAAGAAGCCAATATGTTTGTGCATGGAGCATGTTCTGTATGGTGTACGCAATCGTTTGATGCCGTTAGTGATTGAATTGGGTGGACATTTTCTCGTCGCACAAGAAAAACTAATCGAAATGCTTTTAAAAACTCCACAATGCCATCATTTATGAAGGTACTCACGTTTTTAATGGGTTGAGTTGTATTTTCTGTACATGTTTTGATGAATTAATCTTCGCTGAATCGCAATAGATTGCCCTTTTTTTTAAAAATGCGCACTATGTTGAAAAAAAAACATATAAACCTAACCACCCTGTAAAATTATCCATTAAATTTCAAAACATCCGGGCATGCGCGCCACCTCGAAAGTTGCATCGGCTCATGATCACATAACCCCAAACCGGAACTCCTGTTTGCAGGGTTGCAGTCAGTTTGATACTTAGCACACATTGTTCAGTGCATGCTGCATAGGATTTGTTAAATACATTGCAAATGGAATGTTTTGGTATCAATTTGAAAATATATTTGTTAGCAATAAGAAAAAAAGCCATTTTGTGCTCTACTTTTTTTGTTGATGGTTCCCGGCTTTGAAAGTAGGTCATTTGAGCCCAAAATGGTCGCCTGCACAGCTGTCAAAACCGATGTGCCTATTCTAAGGTGAATATTTTGAGTTACAGCGTATAGAATTTGATGACATCCATATTTTTAAAGATTATGCATTTAACTTTCCAATTATGTATGATGATATAGTGGGTCATTGCTTGATCATGGTAAAAATTGATATCGAACTTGAACTATTTTATATACAATATAGAAGGAAATTAATTGCGCATGCGTAACCTCATTTATTAATGCATCTCATCAAAAAATCGGTGGCGCGCGTGATTAACGGCCGTGATGCTGAGTGGGGCCAAACTCGGTGTGATATAGGGCTTATCCGGGTGTTTAAGCTAACATAAACATGATCTCGGGCCTAAATGTGATGGTTTCCTGGGGGCCTATATGGGCAAACTTGATAAATCCGAGTGGGTTTGTTTGATTGATTGGTATTACATGGCCCTGATATGGACAGACAAATATTATGGTGCCCATATGCTTTATTTACTCAGCCAATTTCAGGCCCGTTAAGGCTTTCTTTCTGGTCAGGACTTTTATGGATGCCGCCAACCTGGCTTTTGGGGATGCCGCCAACCTGGATTCCTAGCATTGACTTGCACTGGACCTACTCCAGTCCTTTGCGTAATTTATTTAATAAAACCTTGATAAACCCTGTAATACTTTTGTTTTAAATCCCTAGTACTTACTGTATACAGTACACTTCAACACCGTTATTTCGAAGTCGTCGGGACCGTTAAAAAAACTTCGGATTAACGATAATTCGAAATAAACATTTGACAGACGACTTCTGAAGATTCTGTAATAATAAAACGTTGTGGAACTCGCATGGTTCAGTTAAACGCTACTATTAATAGTTGTTTACTTAAAAAAAGTAAACTAGTCAGATTGCAATAGATTTCTACTTGTAACAAACGAAGGAATAAAACGATTCTTGTTCTTCTTTTTATGTTTTCTCTAAGTAAAGAACATGTTAAATATAATGAATATGCGCTAATTATCTGAACATATAAAATATAACGAATAGCACAAATTATCAGACCATATAAAATATAACGAATACCACAAATTGTCATACATGTAAATACAGATAAATACATTTTTTGGAAATGAATTAACGGATTAAAGAACCGTAACAAACGGTAAAAGAAAGTAACAAACGGGGGAATATAACGATTCTTTTTCTTGTTTCTATTTTTCTCTATTTACAGAACATATAAAATAAAACGAATTATCAGACATACATACATATGAATACATTTTCGGAAATGAATTAACCTTTTTTTTAATAATACGCAATGTCTCTCTGAACACCGGCGTTCGCGCAGACGACAAAGGTGTAATTATCGGCTTTTGACGCGCCACGACAAAGGTGTGAAATTACGCTCAGTATTTTGCAGTTTTGACTTCGGATTAAAGATTGATAATTAGGTGCGAATTATAGTGTTGGGGCCGACAGAATCACTTCGAATTAACGATTTCTTCGGTATAACCAAGTTCGGATTAACAATGAAATTTTACGTTAAACAAAGAAGAACCAAAATCGGGACCGGAAAAATACTTCGAAATAACGGTGACTTCGGATTATCGGTGTTCGAAATAACGGTGTTGAAGTGTATATAATAACGATGTTGGTTCCGTTACACCCGCCAAGGTTACCTGATTTCCGGATAATTACTTATTTAATTTAATACAAGGTCGGGTAAATAAAAAAAAACCTGCTTCTCTTGAGTGAGTACATGTATTTACTGAGTATAGGGCTTTTCAGCATTATTTGCACGTACGTGAAACAGGCAAAGAAGATTTTTAACACGTACAATTCGGCAGTCCGGTAAGTACAGGTTGTTACATGCGCTTCTCACCAAGGCGACCCGCGTTCAATTCTCGGTCCCGGAAGCATGTTAGTTTGTCTTGTGGTCACCATACCGGACAGGGAAATTGCAGCTATTATTCAAAACGTTGTCCCAACTTTCGTGAGTTTGTTAAGTTTATTAGATAGGGGTGCAGGCACACACTACGGGTATACTGCTATAAATATGAGGTCATATACATCGACGGTAGATTACGTCTAATTATTAGGACTAACACCGGGCCCCATGCCGGGCCCTCACATACTGCAACGGAAGGACGTCATAATATTCGAACTACCGTAATTACTCTATATTTTCGGACACCCCTTTTTTTAGCAAAATTAAATATTTTCGGACACACGAGTTTTCGTCCATAATTAATGTTTCTAAGTTTTCGGACAGTATATGTAACAGCGCTATTTACCAAAATTCGGTCCTGTTTTAGATATCTAATGACACTTCGTTTACGGGGTTTTACAACCATATTAACATCATAAAACATGGCAGGTGCATGCCTTGGGGCAACGGACCATTACATTTGCGTTATTGGGTAAATAACCTTGCAAAGGGGTATTAAACAATGGTTTCGCCCCAGGTTTTTTTTTTGGCCCGATTTTATATACCCGAAATTCGGCTATGTTCCCAATCCCAAAAAGTATACTTTTTCCCAAAATGTGGCTAAAATTCCCAATTTCCAAAACAAAATATTTTTTTTTTAAAAGAATTCTAATGCGTAGTTTGAATGATTATAAAGAGTTATATCAAATTTAGTATTTCCTTATTCAGTGGACTTTTCGTGTGGAAAAAAATCCCAATTCCAAAGCCATGGGCTATCTT
This sequence comes from Dreissena polymorpha, assembly GCF_020536995.1. Classification (NCBI taxonomy): domain Eukaryota; kingdom Metazoa; phylum Mollusca; class Bivalvia; order Myida; family Dreissenidae; genus Dreissena; species Dreissena polymorpha. The sequence continues at coordinate 83,244,096 of NC_068358.1, forward strand.
CCCAAAAAGTGGAGAAAAAAACCTGGCGCCCGATAGCATAAGCGTTATGACAATTACCAGGGGTAGTGCCAATTAACAGTTCAATTATCTAACGCAATGGTACTACCCCTTCTAAGTAAAATAACTGTGACAGGTTCATACTAGCGAGTATCGGTACATCACATGCTCATCTTTGAACTTGGTCCAAGTACAACCTTGTAGCAACTTTCTGTCAAATAAATTAAGCATTTAAAATTATATAAAATGCAATGCAAACATATATTACTGTAATTTATACTATACGGCATGGTATTTTACAAGCGCGTGCTATTAACGGTAGTCGTTGATACAATTGACGCCATTTTCGGACACTTCAATTTTCGACTCTAAGTTTTCGGACACCTATATTTTGTGAATATTTTTCGTATCTAAGTGTTCGGACACGAAAAAAAATAATTTTAAGTGTCCGAAAACATAGAGTAATTATGGTACATGTAAACGTCCCAATACATGTACTAATCGGCGTTTGTTATGTGATTGATAACTCACAAGACAGACGCGCGACATGTAATGATTTATTTGATGTTTAATTATGTATTGCTTTATAAGGTTTCCATTTGAAAATCTTGCCGGTAGTCAACGAATCAATTCTACATTCTTCATCAGATAATTATTGAACTTGAAATGAAATATAGTTGTATTGGATATTTTGTTCACGTATATAAAACAAGTCACCGGTAAGTGCATTGGATACCTGATGGCTGATCACGGTATATTTACCGCACTGTACACTTCTCCACGTACATGTAAATGTTTACAAATCTATAAATAGGTAATGTACATGCTCATATCTACATGTTAACTACATTGCAGATTTATAGTTGTTTTGTATTTGAACGTTAATCTTTTAAAAAGAGACTTAAAGAAAGATTTCGGTGAGTATAAATATTGTCGAATGTGTGTATTTAGTTGGTGTCTTAATAAATGTCGTTGTAATTGAGGCGTGCATAATATTTAATTGTAGATTAGATTAAGTGTACAGCGTAGCAGTAAGTGCAGTTAGTGGGTTAAGAAGGTAAATAGTGTTCGTTCGTAGAATCAATCAATTTGATAGTGCCATAACATCATTACAGTGACAAGGTACGTACTAAACCGTGATTTATACTACCCACCAAAGCAAGAGCATCAAAGGCAGATTGTATTAAATGACGTAATTGAAATTTAACTTGTCCCTTACAGCGGCGTAGCCTGTGTACGATTGTCTAGGCGTGTGCCCACCCAGCACCCCAGGATATACTTTCGATGCAAACGAAAAAAAAGTACAAATTATGCAGTTTAGGCAGAGTTTATGATAAGGGAACGTTAAAATTAAACACATTTCGTATATGACATTTGTCTTGAGGTGATATTTTGGCAATATATTAAAGCACAGGTGGTTAGCGTGTTGCTATGATACTAATTAGTGAAAACATCATTATGAATGATAAATAATCATATTATAACGAAAAATTAACTTTTCTGAAAAAAAAATAATTTCACTTTCAAATATATATATATAACAAGGTAATATAATTAATGATCATTGTCAACTGGGTCACGCGAGTTGTGTACCGTGTTATTTCTTAAAAGTTGACCCAGCATTTGTAAAAATAGTGCAAGACATATACATTTCCAGAAAGGAAATTCATTTCTGCGTTGAATAAGACCAAGATCGTGAAAATCGCTGCACAATTGATGAAGATATGGCTGTTCAAAGCGATGCACCCCGTTTTGGGGTGATTTTGAGTTGCATACCTTGTTATATATATATTTGATAGTGATTTTTTTCATAAAATTTAATTTTTCGTTATAATATGATTATTTATCATTCAAAATGCTGTTTTCACTAATTAATATCATAGCCACACAATAACCACCAGGGATCTTTTCACGGTTTGGTAAATTGACAAAATTGAAAAAAGTTGTTTCAGATTCGTAAATTTGCGGTTTAGTTATGATATTTGTGAGGAAACAGTATTGCTGAACTTTTGCCATGGTCTACTATAGCCATTATATGCATCTTTTGACGATTAAAAAACCTAAAAAATATAAAGCGTTACAACGCGAAATGATTGAATAATTTGGAGAGTTCTGTTGTTGTCGTTTAAATTTGTGAAACTACGAAAATTGATTATATAAGGTGTAAAATACGCAGATTATGTATGCTTGGCAGGATAGCTCAGTTGGCAAATGCGTTTTTACTTCAGGATTCCGGCGGTCACTGGTTCGAGTCCTGCTTTTGGCTACTTTTTTTTTTCCTTTTTTAAATTTTATTCTTGATTTTTTACTGGAGCTTTTAAAATTTAATGTTTACATTTATCAATATAAAGCATTTAATGACAAACTTCAAAACATGCCAAAATCTGTGAAAAGGCCCCTTTAAGATTTTAATGCGTTCATCAAAATTTCTCAGTTTATATGAAAGCAATATATAAATGTTATGGTTTTAGTTTGCACAAAAATGTGTAAACCTTAAAGTACATACTGGTCGTGTACGTAATTCCGGCCTGTACGTAAAAAATCGGCCACCTGTGTTTAATCATTTTCATGATCTAAACACATGTTTTGATTATTTTTAGACCAATCAACTTGAAAACCAACCCTAATCTCAATATTTTGCAAATTAAAGAAGCGTATCACTGTAAACATTTGCATTATAAAGTCTCAAACATAACACAAGATATTTCTCTCATGGGAAAAGTGACGTCATTATCCATTGCAAAAATTATATTCATATAAGAAACAAATATATTTGATAAATTTATTATTATTTCTATCTGATAAACTTTAATTAAGGTATTTTTAATTAATTGTATAAAAACATACATTTAAAACAATAAAATCAGGACCTAAATATAAACTTTTAATATATGAATTACCTCCCTTAATTTGAATATTAATAGTTTACATGTTGTAAAATTAAATATAAGCGTTTACTAAAAATCGACACTAAAGTCAACTTTTTAAACAAAATGTTTTTACTTTCTTAGCTATGTTAGTAAAAATTGATTAAAACTATTGAAAATAAATATTTTTTATGAATTTGGAGTTCTCCATTAACCGTGCAGGCCTGTTAATATTTATTAAAATAGGTAGGGGGAGTAACTGGTATAATAATGTCGCATATTTTTTCGGCGTAAGCTGAATTAAGCCAGCTTTTCACCTCTCCTGACCTTTGTAAGTGTCCAATAAAATTCAAATAAAATTTCCCGCGGCTAGGTACGAATGAATACACTTCATTTATTCCATTGGCTGATTTGAGTATTCCACCAGAACATTGGAAACATATCCGCGTCTTTGTAACACTGTTTTACTGCATGAAACAATTTTATTTCTAATGAAAAGGCTTAATAGATAGAACAGTTTTACACTCAATTCTCGACATAAATACAGTTTGTGCGTACACCTTTTATTTTCAGAGAATTACCAGCGCAACGCGTTTATATTAAAAGGCTATGTTCTCATATTTAGTACTTACTTCCATATTCTTGTCAACATGTTAACATGTAAAAGTATAAAGAGCAGTGGAAGCGAGGCCTAACTTTAATACATTGCATTTCAACCCGGGTCAATTCGCGGCCAGTGTATGAATGCCAGAGTTTATATACAGGTCATCTCCGGAGTTCGCGGCCAGTAAAATAATAGTTATATAATAAATACGCTATCCGTGAACTAGGTGACCTGGAATTTTCTTTAGACCAGAAATATGTAGATTCTTAATGTGTTTTCAACAAAACAATGATAAATATTATTTTTGATTAATTTAACAATTATTTATTCCACCATATTGACCAATGTATTAAGCATGAGCGCGATGATTATCGATACTGTTAATAATCGAATCAAACCACTAAAACAGGTTTGTTCGAAGAACGCGCCTATAAATACGGATACTTCTCGTGTGGCCGGTTGACTCGTATGTTTTAATTTCACTTCCATTCTTCTTTTGGTTTTCTGTTTTGTATCTATAGGTTTATGACCAGCAATATGTAAAAATGTAAAATAAGCCGCGAAAACTCCGCGTAACATCCCGTACTGCGTGTGATGCAGCTAAGAACTGCACAGAAAAAAGACATTCGCTATCCTTGATCTCATTCATTGAACTATCAACGCCGTATATCTTTTTTAAAGATATTTCTTGTTAAGTTTCAAGTCAAAAATTGTGTTTGTGTAAACCTTTATTAATACTCTTAAAATGAGGACATTCGTCTAGAGATATTGCTTTGTAATTGTACCTGCAGATTAAACTGAAAAGTGGCCGATTTTTTAGGTACAATTGCCCTACGAAAATTGATAGTTTATATGTCATTAATTTCTGTTCATAAAAGTAACATACACTGATCTAATTATATTGAAATTTTCATGCTAGGTGAGTTTTGAACCCAGGATTATATATGTGAAGTTTAGTTTCAACCAGTTGGCTTAAACAAAAGATTTTGTTAAAACAGTTCCAAAAGTGGCTGGAATTACGTACACGACCAGTATCCATTGTAATTATTCAATTATTGACTGAAAGAAAATGAACAATTCACTGTAAAAGCGGAAGAGAAGTCGCGTTCGCAGTCTCGTTATATTTTTTCATATCGGTTTCACCAATATAATTTTTTATGAAGTATGTATCTAATTCCGAAGAGAATATATTTGGTATACATTAAGTTTGAGGGAAATACCTTCAAAATCCTTTTTTAACGCAAAGTAAAAGCATCTACGATTGATAAGGTTTGTATACAAACAACGTGCATGCTTTAGATTCTGGTGTGGCACCGTATGACGTCTTTAAGTTACGAATCAAAAGTGTTCATCTCGATCAATTATTCCATCATAATACATACCTTACTATATATAGTAACAAATTTGTACAGTTGTTCATGCCATTATCACCATTGCGGGGTCATTATAAATATTCGGCCCTAGGGCCGATTATTTATATTCGGCCCTCAGAATGTGTGCGCGTGACGTTCAACTGGAAAAAAATGGCGTCCACATCCAGTCTTAGCCATAAAAAAGTAAAACATCTAGGTTATTGTTCTACTCACCGAAGTTGTGTAATAACCATGTTTATTTTCGTAAAGTTTAATTTGCTTTCATGACGAGTTAAAATTTTGAACACATTTCTTCATCGCAATCCATCTCTTCCATTTTAAAGCACTGGATGTAAGCAAGCAATTCTTTGTGGATAGACATTCTTTGATCGACTGACAAAGGAACGACTTATTCATCAAAGAAATGTGGATAGACATTCTTTGATCGACTGACAAAGGAACGACTTATTCATCAAAGAAATTACCCTTTTAATTCAACATCGAATTAATTCGAACAGTTAAAAAACAATTCACTTACACTTTTCTTAAATTTAATCTATCAACTATTCAACAAAACATCGCTTTATTCGACATTTTAACGAAATCGAAAATGCAGTCTCACCAGTTTCAATCCAGTTTTATATCCCAACACTGTTATTCACATTCATAATATTATAATAATCCATCGTAAACACACACACACTAATCTTTCAATGCTTAAAAAATATTTAACTGTTAAATAAAAACACTCCAAGTCCGATTTGTTGTTGTCCTTAAATCCAAAGCGTCTAGCTAGTTTCGTAATTTAAAGTACGTCACATGAGATACGTCATAAATTTCGTAATCAATTCAAAGAAAATATAAGTACGGAAAGCTGGTTCTTCATAAATTTTAGTGAAGGACCAAAAAAGTATGATTTTATTACTCAAAACCTTGGCCCATCTATAATTTAGTATAAAAGTAAGATATATATTATAGACGTTAATACACGGCTGAGCCGGGCCGGGCAGTGATAATCGGCCCCAGGTCGCAAACGGCCCTCGGGCTAAAGCCCTCGGGCCGTTATGCTCCCTGCGGGCCGTTTATCACTGCCCGGCCCGGCTCAGCCGTGTATTATCCTCTAAATAAATTACAATGAAATTACGATTTTCGGAATATCGGGCCTGGAATATCGACCGTTCAAAATACCAGGTTTTCCAGAATCGGCCTTTCGGCCCTTCGGGAGATCAGGTAGGCACCGTTCGTGAAGGAAAATGAATATAAAGGAATAACATTTTTAGCTCATCTATTTTTTTTTTTAAAAAGAGCTATTGTCATCACCTTGGCGTCGGCGTTGGCGTCGGCGTTGGCGTCGGCGTCCGGTTAAGTTTTGCGTTTAGGCCCACTTTTCTCAGAAAGTATCAATGCTATTGCATTCAAACTTGGTACACTTACTTACTATCATGAGGGGACTGGGCAGGCAAAGTTAGATAACTCTGGCGTGCATTTTGACAGAATTATGTGCCCTTTTTATACTTAGAAAGTTGAAAATTTTGATTAAGTTTTGTGTTTAGGTCCATTTTATTCCTTAAGTATCAAAGCTATTGCTTTCATACTTGCAACACTTACTAACTATCATAAGGGGACTGTGCAGGCAAAGTTATGTAACTCTGGCTGGCATTTTGACAGAATTATGTGCCCTTTTTATACTTAGAAAATTGAAATATTTGGTTAAGTTTTGTGTTTAGGTCCACTTTATTCCTACAGTATCAAAGCTATTGCTTTCATACTTGCAACACTTATTAACTATAATAAGGGGACTGTGCAGGCAAAGTTATGTAACTCTGACTGGCATTTGGGCGGAATTATGGGCCCTTTATACTTAGAAAATTGAACATTTGGTTAAGTTTTGTGTTTTGGTCCACTTTACCCCTAAAGTATCATAGATATTGCTTTCATACTTGGACAACTACCATAAGGGGACAGTAAAAGGACAAGTTGCATAACTCTGGTTGTCATTTTTACGGAATTATGGCCCTTTTTTGACTTAGTAACTTTGAATATATGGTTAAATTTTGTGTTTCGATCCACTTTACTTCTAAAATATCAAGGCTATTGCTTTCAAACTTCAAATACTTTCATGCTATCATGAGGTTACTGTACCTGGCAAGTTGAATTTTACCTTGACCTTTGAATGACCTTGACTCTCAAGGTAAAATTATTAAATTTAGCTAAAATTGCCATAAATTCTTTATTTATGATTAGATTTGATTGATACTTTGACAAAACTACTCTTACCTGACATACCACAATAGACTCCACCCAAACCATCCCCCGTGCCCTCCCCCCTCCCCCCTTCTACCCCCCTAATTTTTTTTAAGATCATCTCACAAATGACCACCACACCCTCACACTATACCCCACCCATCCCCCCCCCCCAATTTTTTTTTAAACGGTTAAAAAAAAAACAAATATTTATTTTTATTATTTTATTTTTGAAATACCGTCCAACCATCGCACCCGAGAATTCCCCCCCCCCCCCAATTTTTTTTTTTGCATTTTTTCCGCATTTATGGAAGATAATGTAATAAATGTCCACACTCCCACACTATACACCCCTCTTCACTCCACCTCTCCCTCCTTTGTGATTTAAATTGAGAGTCCCTTCACCTTTAAAAAGAAAATAGATGAGCGGTCTGCACCCGCAAGGCGGTGCTCTTGTTTAATTTCTGATCGAAATACTGTAGATACTCTTGATATTTTTACTTAGTTTAAAAGGCATAGAATCTTCAACCGCTTGATCCGGTGACGTAAAACCCAGTGACACCTCATCAACATGGAGTTGTTCACGGCGGTGGAGGCGTTCACACAAGTGATGACATACGTCATGATCGTGGCTGGCGTGTAAGTTATTACGCCATTGAATTAACGATATTTTGGGTATATGAATTGCATTATTTCGTGCGTTTTCCCAACTATATCAACTGTTTCATATTTACTTACAACTTGATCATGATATAAGGATTCCTCTATCGGCATCAACTTGAAGCTCAGTATATACTTATGTTTTCCTTAAATTTTGAGCGAAATTCAGCGGGGCTTATAGCAAATATATGTTTAATATACATACGACCAACTCTTAATAATGTATGTTGCTTAAATTTTGACCTAAATTCAGCGGGGCTTATGGCAAATATATTTTTAATATACATGCGACCATCTTTTAATAATCTATGTAGCTTAAATATTTTTGCAGCATGATTCAGACTTTTACAATACTTTTAACGTCGATTGTCGGTATCGGTAATGCATCAAACTGAATGGCATTTAACAAACTGTATACGTATTTTTTTCTTCAATTAAAGAACTATTTCAGCTATTGTCTAGCTCACCTGAGCACAAAGTGCTAATGATGAGCTTTTGTGATCCCCCTTTTTTCCGATGTGCGTTGTTCGTCGTCCAAATTCCCCTTGTGAAAAATCTGATTGCCACATTTATTGCACACTTATCAGTATTGTTTTTTACCATTTTGGGAATGGGGCCGGCCGGGTCCCTTTGGATTGGGATAATTTGCGGCGTTTTGACTAAAATTGGGAAATTAGTGTTGATGCTGTCTTGCTATAAAATGCTTCAAAATTGAGTTTACAAGTGATCAGTATTATTTTTAGTTTTACTAAGGTTGAACTTATATGGATGGGGGTTGAACAAAATATTGAGATCTAAAAAATAATATTTTTTTGGAAACCTTTCATTGGGAATTTTTAGCTCCCACTTGGGAAAAAAATATGTATTTTTTTCGATTGGGAATGGGGGCGATTTCAGGATCCGATTTCGAATGAAAAAACAACAACACTGCTGATCGTGAAATTTTGTCAAAACATTTAGGAAATTATATATTGGCCGAGTTTAAGACTGGGTCATGTGTGGGTAAAAACCTTGGTCACTAGGTAAAATTAAAGCAAAAAGCTTGAGAACAATTATAACTAACATGTTTGCCCTATTGCCACGAAACTTGCTGAGAAAATATGTTTTTGTGGTTTTTTGGCTAAGTTCTAAAATGGTTCCGGAAACATCATAGTTCAGTTACTTCGAGTCTCTAGATCTTATATGAGCGATTTGGGGTCTTTGGTTCTCAGTTTAACGTTTTTAAATCAACGGTAAGTTAATTTGGAATCCATTATAAACGTGTGTTCACTTATTGTGGTCGTTGCCACGCGCGAGCTGTATCTTTGTACATATATCTATGACTGGTGTTTTAGCCCTCCGTGTTTGGAGATGATCAAGTCACGTGTCACGGAAGGAGTGCCGTACCCGTTCTTCCTGGCAGGACTCGTCAAGTAAGTCCTGGTCAATGTCACATCAACTAGAGTTGCATTAAAAAATTATGTTTGCAACGCTTTTATGGAATTTGTATTTTGTTGATATAAAAATCGAACAATAAATGGGCAAGTAAATTAGCAATGAACCGTTATTTATTTTGTTGGATGTTATTTGATGTTTGATTAGCAAACAGCAGTGGTTAAATTTTACGGAACAGTTAATTGTTCAGTGTTAGCTAACTTTTAATTCAAAAGCAGTAGCAAACTTATATACTCGTATTAAACACTAGATCATGTTCTGAAACGCATTATTGTTTCGTACACAGCTCGCTGTTGAGTATTGGATACGGAGTGATGGTGGACAACTCGACGTTGATACAGATTAACGCGGTAGCCGGCTTTTTCAACGTGTTTTACGTCGGTTCTTACGTCTTCATATCACCTAAAAAGGTAAAGATCGTCAGATCGTTAATTATTATCGCATTTTTTTTTCAAGGAAGGTCAATCGTGTAACTCGTGCAAGGAATGTATTTCATGGTCGAAGATTTTTCGGCGTAGCTACTTAACGTCACTTTTGACCTTAGATCTATGACCTTCATTCATGATAGGTCCCCAATGAATAAATCCGAATTGTGCATTGGCTAATAATACAAAAATCACCGTAAACATTGAATGCTGAAATATGAATATATTGTAAATTACAATAAAGTAAAAACTGTCATGATACAAAATATCCTCTAAACATTACATCGAAACGTTTCTCCTTAGTTTACGAAGCAGTATAGCATTAATCACATTCTCTACAAAAACATCACATGTCTCTACAATTACAAGAAGCTATTGTTTACATGCCGTAGCGGTCACACTAAACACTACATGAAATTCATATCACTATAATGCTTGCAATATTGAGTCTTTTATTTTTACATTCTGCTAACATCTTTACACATTATAACACAATATCTTGTATTTCATTCCAACAAAATGTTCATAGTATTTCAGTGGCAAATATGTTTTCTTTTCCTATTAAAACTAATTTATTACTCGTTTAATTATGAAAACCTAGTCACTACTATACGTATTGACAATAAAACATACAATTTCACCTCTTCTTGTTCTTCATTTCTGATTTGTTAATACAGTAAAATATATTATCTTATTATCACTCACTACCTTCATTAAAATACATAGTCGCTCCATTCCATCTCCTTTCACTGGTCGCAAACATAACAACATCAACGCTGTATATCTTTTCAAAGATATTTCTTGTTATATTATTATCTGACGTAGAAAGACATTACATCCATTTTGCAAGTACCGGTTATATGAAGGCACGAGAAGCTTTCGAAATGTGGTTTTATACTACTACTTTTACAACTATGTATCATTTTAACGCATCACTTTACACTATAAACACAGTTTTCTTGATTGGCATTGATTTTACTCTACCAACTAAGTCATACAAATGGTTTTCTTCATTTGCGCTGATATTACTCTACCAACTTAGTCGTAAACAAGGGCTGTTTGCAAAACATCCATGCCCCCCATATGGGCTGTCATTTGTAGTGGCAGCCATTATGTGAATACGTTTTTTGTCACTGTGACCTTGACCTTTGACCTAGTGACCTGAAAATCAATAGGGGTCATCTGCCAGTCATGATCAATGTACCTATGAAGTTTCATGATCCTAGGCCTAATTATTCTTGAGTTATCACCAGGAAACCATTTTACTGTTTTGCGTCACTGTGACCTTGTCCTTTGACCTAGTGACCTGAAAATTAATAGGGGTCATCTGCCAGTCATGATCAATGTACCTATCAAGTTTCATGATCCTAGGCGCAAGCATTCTTGAGTTATCATCCGGAAACCATTTTACTATTTCGAGTCACTGTGACCTTGACCTTTGACCTAGTGACCTGAAAATCAACAGGGGTTATCTGCCAGTCATGATCAATGTACCTATGAAATTTCATGATCCTAGGCGTAAGCATTCTTGAGTTATCATCCGATACCATTTTACTGTTTTGAGTCACTGTGACCTTGACCTTTGACCTAGTGACCTGAAAATCAATAGGGGTCATCTGCCAGTCATGATCAATGTACCTATGAAGTTTCATGATCCTAGGCCTTAGCGTTCTTGAGTTATCATCTGGTGGACGGATCTACGGACGGACCGACCGACCGACATGTGCAAAACAATATACCCCCTCTTCTTCGAATGGGGGCATAAACAGTCAAGCAGGTATTAACTTTGGCAATTACCTACATCAGAGCGCCCCTCTCCAGCAGCTGTTGTTGTCTGTGTTGCTGGTGCTGGCCGTGCAGGTGTATGCGAGCCGCCTGGTACCGGAAGTGCAGCGCCAGGACCACGTAGGATTCATACTGCTGGTCGTCTCCACTGTTATGCTGCTCACACCATGGCTACAAGTGGTAGGGACACTGACATCTTCAAGAAGTTCGTTAATATGTAATTCACCATACTACAAAGGGTCTGTCTTTTTTCACGATTTTCCGTACATATTTTGTTGTTGCAGTATGTTTGTAGTTAGGCGTTAAATTAGCAATTTGCATATTTTTCAAAAATGCTTGTGTAACAAAGCGCAACAAACAATGCTGAAGCTTATACTGAATAGCGTCTTCCGACTTACAGAAGTACTGCGTGTCCCAGCAGTCCGGTGCGAGTCTGTCCCTGGTGATGTTGGGTGCAGGCATCGTGTGCTGTACGGCATGGTTTGCATACGGATACCTCCTACACGACGTCTACATATACGTAAGTGACGTCAGACCAATTCATATACTGTGAAACCATTATTAATCGTCAGGCATTAATTTTCATAAATTTCGTCAGTCGACCGATCGGCGATTTTAAGATCCTAACGAACAATCATGCTCTATGTTTGAACAAAAACAAACACTAAGTTGAACAATATTTTAAAACTTTACCGTAGACATGAGGCATCAAATTCCAACATAATCCATGCACACATTCACTGCTGGTTCGTAATCAAGATTAATCCGGTTTTGACACAAAGGGATGTAGATTACACAAGGTACTTAACTGACACGTTACACTACTTTAAAACGCGTGTGCAGTACAGCTGTATCGAATGCGTTGACTTCGTTTATGTAGAATGGTAATGAATTAGCGCTAATTGTTTATAACTTTATTACCCATTAGGTGCATTGTGTTTTTCAGGGGTGTTGCATATTAGCCATCACGCAGCGAATGCCGATAAAAGACAATAAACCAAATGAAAAGATGACGATGTGTGATCAACATGCGTATTTATCACAAATTAATAAAGAATATTTTAATTGCTGTTTGTTGTTTGATTGTTTGCGTTTAACCACACTTATTACTATTTTATATGTATCAATTTATTTATTTTCAAATTATCGACATTATTGATTTATATACAGGTAGTTTACTTTTTATGAACAAACACACACATAGAGTTTATAATTTTAATGTTGATATCAGAATAAAAAAAGCTTTTTATTTGGGAAAAAAAAAACACTTAACAAACTGGAACCTCTTTCGTATAACACAAACAGTTTTAAAACGGTATTGACAGCATTTTAATAAAAATCATACCAACTAGAACACATACCCATACGATTGTTATCAGTATGGCAATTATAATAATAGAATAAGACTAATTGGTAAGTGGCTTCGCTGTTACAAACACTCGTTAACGGTTATTCGATCCCACTTGTCCGCTAATCATAACAATGAACGTGTGAATGGCATACATTAAGAGGGTCCATTACTGTCCCTAGATAACAAAAGACTAGTTAATTGGCATGTGACAAACAGGCCCCACCTCCTGCAGTGATTCTCAAGTGTGTTCCCGCATTCGTACCACGAATTTTCGCAACTGCGATTGATCGCGAAAACGTATTACACACAAATCGGATATTGACTGACGCATTTTTTTTAAATTCAAAATCAGAAATCGGCGAATTTAAGTGCTGACGAAATCGTCATTTTTATAAAAATGACGAAATTTTGTGCTGTCGAAAATTAATGGTTTCACAGTACATGACGTCAGATGTTTACATATACCTAAGTGACGACTTATACATAAACATAGGTGACGTCAGGCTTCTTCAAACATGTAAGTGATGTCAGGCTTCTCCATACATGTAAGTGATGTCAAACTTCTACATACATGTAAGTGACGTCAGACTTCTACATATACGTAAGTGATGTCAGACTTCTACATATATGTAAGTGACGTCAGACTTCTACATATATGTAAGTGACGTCAGACTTCTACATATACGTAAGTGATGTCAGACTTCTACATACATGTAAGTGACGTCAGACTTCTTCATATATGTAAGTGATGTCAGACTTCTACATACATGTAAGTGATGTCAAACTTCTACATATATGTAAGTGATGTCAGACTTCTACATACATGTAAGTGACGTCAGACTTCTACATACATGTAAGTGACGTCAGACTTCTACATACATGTAAGTGATGTCAGGCTTCTTCATATATGTAAGTGATATTAAACTTCTACATACATGTAAGTGACGTCAGACTTCTACATATACGTAAGTGATGTCAGACTTCTACATATATGTAAGTGACGTCAGACTTCTACATATATGTAAGTGACGTCAGACTTCTACATACATGTAAGTGACGTCAGACTTCTACATACATGTAAGTGATGTCAGACTTCTACATACATGTAAGTGACGTCAGACTTCTACATACATGTAAGTGATGTCAGACTTCTACATACATGTAAGTGATGTCAGACTTCTACATACATGTAAGTGACGTCAGACTTCTACATATATGTAAGTGATGTCAGACTTCTACATATATGTAAGTGACGTCAGACTTCTACATATACGTAAGTGATGTCAGACTTCTACATACATGTAAGTGACGTCAGACTTCTACATAAACGTAGGCGAAGTAAAACTACAACACATGTAGGTGACAAAACACTTCTTATATAAATATTTAATTTACCAGAGACTTCTTCATCTGCATAAGGGTGTGACTTCATAGTTTTACAAATACATAGTGAATTAAAACTTTCATATGTATGCAATTGACGTCTACATTTATGTGAATAAAGTCAAATTCTACATATATGTAAGTGAAGTCACACTTAGTCATACACGTAAGTGACGTCGGACTTCTACATAAATGTAAGTCAAGTCACATATACCTAAGTGTCGTAAGACTAATGTTTACATATGTGACAACAGACATCTACACATATGTAACTGGCTACTGACGTTAGACGTCTGAGTATATGTGAGTGTAGTAAGACTTTCAGACCATCAAAGCTTGCTAGATACACACTATGTTTAAGATACTAGCATGCTGATATTGCCAAAGTTATCGTGGAAAAAAGTATTTTACATTAATATAAATGATTAAATTCCCTTCCCTAGCCTAGAGAAGAATATTGACAAACTTGTGTTTGTCTGTTAGATTTTTCATTAATTGTAACGCTTAGTTTTATGCCAATTTTAATTAAGATTATCAGGCTTTATTAAACCATTTTAACTTCAAATTAATATTGAAGAAAATATGCTACATGACAAAAGTACAGTCACTCTTAGGTATGCGTAAATGTTTATATGAAAATTGGAAAACAAGTGCGTCGAGAACTTACATATTGCGTTGGGAAAGGTGGACTCTTTGGTTAGTGATGGGAGGAGCTCAAAACATACCACAGCTTTGCTCTGTAGGAGTTTAATACAAACTGTAAGTATGAACCCTGCTGTGAGTTTTTATCATTCCATCTGTTACTGTTTCAGAGTCCCAATCTACTAGGGTTGTCCTCCTATGTAGGCCAGATATGGGTGCTAGCGGTGTACGGACGGGCGAAACCAAGGGACAAACAAGAATAATATGATGCAATTGGTAGCCAAAGATTGTCCTTATACAGGAGGCCAGTGTTTTGGTTTATAGATATAGATGTTATACATGTTACAAATTTCTGAGATTCCGTGATTATCTGAAATAACTGACAATATAAGTATCCTTTTTTTCAGTATTCTATGTATTGCACTGCATTAGCTTGATCATTAGCACATTAAATATATTAACATTTAGGTTCATACAAACTTCATGATACCAGTTTTGGCTGTATAACTTGATTAAACTCTGCATTTACTGCTAGATATAGGACTATATTTAAGATATGACAGATGTATTTTGCATTGAACTAGTTTATATGAATATTCTAGTAATATTTAATTTAAATTCCCTATCATAGCATAGAGAAGAAAACTATGATACTTACGTTTGTCTATCTTAATTTGTTCATTGAGTGTAACCAACTTTTATTATGATGATGTGTCAACAACATCAACAGTGTTGTTTGCTTTGATGTCAATATTACAATAAGGTACTAGGCATGTGAAATAATGGTCCCAAAGGTACATATCTTGCTCAAAAGTTTTCCTTATTTCTGTATTTTTCACATAATGTCCGTCACATATCACTCATTATGTTACGAGTGGAATGTAGTGAGATATTTGTGGACACATATCTAGTCTTAAATTGTGATAAAATAATTGAAAATAACTTTTATATTTTAAATCATGATTCATTTTTTAACCATTGTGTTTTATGTTAAGATTGAACAATTATTATATTATGACAAATAATATGAACTGTAATCACTTTCATAGTGCCTTTGTTTAATGCAAGTAATTTGTTACTCATGAGAAATTGTTTTAGTTTTTATCAAAGCAAATGTGATTTAGTTTGTATTATATTTTATGCTAGTATTATCCAAATGAAAATATTCTTTTTATAAAACTAAAATAGAGATAAATATCATTATTGTTTGTTTATATTTCATCAACAATTATAAGTCATGCTCTAATTTGAGATGGTGCTCAATTATTAATAAATTTAAAGAAATTAAAATGCAGTACATGTGTTTTACATGATGCCCTTTTGCAGGTGATCAGTTCACCTGATCATTAGTTTCTGGATGTGTTTTGCTCACATGGTCACAAGGTACTTTAGGTAGTTTGATCAAGGTGCTGAATGTGGTTTGATCACTAGGTGCTGAATGTTGTTTGATCACACGGTGCTGAGGGTGGTTAGATCACACAGTGCTGAAGGTGGTTTGATCACAAGGTGTTGAAGGTGGTTTGATCACAAGGCGTTGAAGGTGGTTTGATCACAAGGTGTTGAAGGTGGTTTGATCACAATGTATTGAAGGTGGTTTGATAACAAGGTGATGAAGGTGGTAAGATCACAAGGTGCTGAAGGTGGTTTGATCACTAGGTGCTGAATGTTGTTTGATCACAAGGTACTGAGGGTGGTTAGATCACATGGTGCTGAAGATGGTTTGATCACAAGGTGCTGAAGGTGGTTTGATCACAAGGTGTTGAAGGTGGTTTGATCACAATGTATTGAAGGTGGTTTGATAACAAGGTGATGAAGGTGGTAAGATCACAAGGTGCTGAAGGTGGTAAGATCAAAAGATGCTGAAGGTGGTTAGATCACAAGGTGCAGAAGGTGGTTAGATCACAAGGTATTGAATGTGGTTTGATCACAAGGTGCTGAATGTGGTTAGATCACAAGTTGCTGAATGTGGTTTGATTACAAGGTGCTGAATGTGGTTTGATCACAAGTTGCTGAATGTGGTTAGATCACAAGGTGTTGAATGTGGTTTGGTCACAAGGTGCAGAAGGTGGTTACATCACAAGATGCTGAAGGTGGTTAGATCACAAGGTGCTGAATGTGGTTTGATTACAAGGTGCTGAATGTGGTTTGATTACAAGGTGCTGAAGGTGGTTTGATCACAAGGTGATGAATGTGGTTTGATCACAAGGTGATGAATGTGGTTAGATCACAAGGTACTGAGGGTGGTTAGATCACAAGGTGCTGAAGGTGGTTTGATCACAAGGTGTTGAAGGTGGTTTGATCACAAGGTGTTTTAGGTAGTTTGATCACAAGGTGTTGAAGGTGGTTTGATCACAATGTATTGAAGGTGGTTTGATAACAAGGTGATGAAGGTGGTAAGATCACAAGGTGCTGAAGGTGGTTTGATCACAAGGTGTTGATGGTGGTTAGATCAAAAGGTGCTGAAGGCGGTTAGATCACAAGGTACTGAGGATGGTTAGATCACAAGATGCTGAAAGTGGTTAGATCACAATGTGTTGAAGATGGTTTGATCACAAGATGCTGAAGGTGGTTAGATCACAAGGTGCTGAAGGTCGTTTGATCACAAGATGCTGAAGGTGGTTAGATCATAAGGTGCTGAAGGTGGTTTGATCACAAGGTGCTGAAGGGGGTTAGATCACAATGTGTTAAAGGTGGTTTGATCACAAGATGCTGAAGATGGTGAGATCACAATATGCTGAAGGTGGTTTGATCACAAGGTGTTGAAGGTGGTTTGATCACAAGATGCTGAAGGTGGTTAGATCACAAGGTGCTGAAGGTGGTTTGATCACAAGATGCTGAAGGTGGTTAGATCACAAGATGCTGAATGTGGTTAGATCACAAGGTGCTGAAGGTGGTTTGATCACAAGATGCTGAAGGTGGTTTGATCACAAGGTGCTGAAGGTGGTTTGATCACAAGATGCTGAAGGTGGTTTGATCACAAGGTGTTGAAGGTGGTTTGATCACAAGATGCTGAAGGTGGTTAGATCACAAGGTGCTGAAGGTGAGGTGGTTAGATCACAAGGGGCTAAAGGTGGTTAGATCACAAGATGCTGAAGGTGGTTTGATCACAAGGCGTTGAAGGTGGTTTGATCACAAACTGCTGAAGATGAGTTTTGTGATAACCTTTTGTACTTTATCCATGGTCAAAATTTTCCATTCTAACACTGAAATCATTTGTCATTTTGACATCTCAGCCTTATTTTAAACTAGGTCATATAGAGTCAAAAACTCAGTGGAGGTTAAGAAATAGCTTGTGAACACTCTGGGGGTCACATTAATTGCCCAATATTCATGAAACATGGTCAGAATGTTCTGGAAATGATGTTTTAGCAAAGTTTGAAAGTGGACTATATAGGTAAAATACATAGCCATAACCTTAGTTTCATGTCAATATTATTTGCATTTTTTATTTAAATATCTTATACTAATATAGTGGCCTGAGGTTCTAATGGCCATATGTTTATACAAT
The DNA here is from genome assembly GCF_020536995.1 of Dreissena polymorpha. Taxonomy (NCBI): domain Eukaryota; kingdom Metazoa; phylum Mollusca; class Bivalvia; order Myida; family Dreissenidae; genus Dreissena; species Dreissena polymorpha. The sequence goes on from NC_068358.1 coordinate 83,262,348, forward strand.
ATTCATCATAATTTTGAATATTTAAGAAATAGAAAACCTCACTGAGGGCCCTATGGCAGAATAGTGACCCGCCAGGCAGCCCCAAATAGTATATGGACCGAAGCTGAAGGCTGAGGTCCGTATACTATTTGGGGCTGCCTGGCTGGTCACTATTCTGCCATAGGGCCCTCAGTGAGGTTTTCTATTTCTTATATTATACCAAACATAATAAAAATTAATAACACAAGATAAATTCCATAAATATTTATCAGTTACTATTAAGTGCGCGAGTTGTCTCCCTGCGAAAGTTGGACACGGAAAAATTTGGTTCTTTATACAAAATTCATTTTTATTGTAAAGCATTTTACATATTGAGAAACATCTTGTATAAAGGCAACTGCTTATATCACAGAAAACATGTTGCAAAACATTGATCCCAAATATAGCATTTAATTTTTGTATTTTTTAAGATGATATTAATAATAAAAACACACACTCGTGACCTGCCAAAACGAATCCTTACAATTAAGAATATTTACGGCATTATTGTTGTGCGCGAGTTGTCTCCCTGCAAAAGTAGGACTCGGAAAAATTCGCTTCTATACACAACATTCATTTTTATTGTAAATAATTTCACATATTGAGATACATTTTATATAGAAATAAATGCTTTTATTACACACAACATGTTTCTTAACATTGATCATAAATTTAGCATTTAATTTCTGTATTTTTCAAAATGTGATTAATAATACAAGACACACGCTTGTGACCTGCCAAACGAATCGTTTACCCTAACTATATAAAGCAGAAATCTCTTCGTTGTAAAACTTGCACAAATGTTCCAAATAAACATTCTAGCGGTCAGTATTACATGGGCGCGCATCTTTACAGGGCACTATTCAAAATAGCGCCCGCTGACTATGCACGCGCATCTTTACAGGGCACTATTCAAATGACGGACCTGTGAAGTTTATATACGCAAAGAAGAAACAAATTTATGTGAGGTATAATATTAACAATTAAGATGTGTCCAATTCTTAAAAACAATCCAACAACTGTTGACCACTTCTACATACAGGTACCATATTAATAATTTAATGTTGATTCTAAATGAATAAAAACATCAACAGTTTTAATCAGTATTATTTATATATATGTATCTTAGTATAGACACATCAATAAGAAGTTTTACTGTACATGTTTTTTTGTTAATATGTTCAAAAGACTGACATGCAGTCAAAAAGTATTTTTGTCACTGTCACTATAAAATGCACTTTAAAATATCTTTAAAATGATCACAGTAGAATAGGGTCAAGCTCCCATGACCTTGGTAGACCTGTCCTTGACCCCTACATCGCATGGTCTATTGCACTGGCCCAAACCTTCCTTGAAGCCCCTTCTCTATTTCCTCCAATACTGTAACAGAGAACAAACAGTCATGCTATCAGTGATGATTTGATTATTACAACCATTGAGACGCCTTTGAAGACATCTACATCTACGTTTATCCTGTTTTATTTCACTATTAAGTAAGTAGCAAACAAGAAACCGTCGGAGACAGGTGATGCTCCCCAAAGGTTTTTTTTGTCACAATATTGCACTATATATTCAGATAAAAGGAAACGTCTTGAGGGCACAGTAGTTGGGGGCACAATAATTTTTTTATAAAAAATTTCAAATGGCCATAACTCAGTGAAAAATCATCCGACCAGAACCCGCTGATAATATGCACATCTCCTCTTGGTAGTGAAGCTTCCCATAAAGTTTCATTGAATTCCGGTCATTAGTTGCTGAGAAATAGCCCGGACAAAAATTGTGTACGGACGGATGGACACACACACGCACAGACAGACGAGGCGGCGACTATATGCTTCCCCCAAAATAAATTTTGGGGGAGCATAAAAATATTCTTCCCCTATGAAAAACATTCCTCTGGTAATTATGGCCATTTCGAATTCTTTATTGATTAACAGTGTGGCCAAAAGAAGGCATTTTTATATTACTTTTTTTTATTGACAAGTGACTTTAGTGATTAATACACCTTCAATGTACAAAATAAAACAACTTTTTGTTTGTTTAGCATGATTGTTTGCTGTTTTAACGATATTTCAGTCATTTTGTGACTCACACTTTTCCTGTGATATCAGGGTTACCACTACTAATTGAACATACTCATGCCAATAACAGACAACTGCCCTACTTGAATCAGAGGTATGGGGAGAATTGCTGCAGAAAGGATTTCATGACCGATCTCAACAAGTGTAATTGGCCCCACCATGGATTGAACCAAAAAATCCTTATAATTTTGGTCTAACACCATTCCAACTAAGCTAGCTGGCTTGTCTGCTTTTTGCTATTTTTCTTGACTGAAAACAGACTATTAGCAAAGTAAGCAGAGTAAAAGCGCATGCCCTCTGACCTGAGCAAACTTGTGGAACTGCTCCACAACTGCAGGCATGATGGCCGACACACTCTCATCTATAAGAGACTGTAGGAAGGACACAGCCTCCTCGTCCGTCAGGTGTAGCACAAACTTGTCCTGTACCTAAGGACACACAGAACTTGTTACCAATTTATTACAGAGCAGATAAACATGTATTCATGATTAAATTACTCATGTAACAATGAATTCCATGTCAATTCCAAGACATTGTTATGACACAGATAAGTTTTTCTATGACCCTGTGATGTCCATACATTCTTAACTCACTAGCACAAATACTTGTTTTTCATTCTTTGCAAGCAATAATAACAGGACAGGTTAAAGTAAATTGTTATATATATCTTTGATACCCTAGAACTGATTTCCAGCCTGCATGACATAAAAGACTTCATGGGCGTTTTAAAATACAATTAAATCCAAATTTAAGACTTCACTTTGTTGATTTTTATTACACTTTATAACAACCAAATGTGTTGAATTGATATCCCGCAGAGAATAAAAAATATCGTATCATGATATAGCCTTAAAAAGCTTCAAAAGTTACATCATACCATAACAACAAAGAGAAAAAACTCTTCTTTAAGAAAGAGTTGTGTTATGGTTCTTGTGCAAAGCACTTCTCCTCATGGATATTTAGACACCTATGTGGCAATCTTATATAATACCTGAGATATATGGCTTGAAAAGTAACATCATACAAAAACAACAAAGGGCAATAACTATTTTTTAAGAAAGTGTAGGACTATGTTTTATTTGCATGTCACTTCTCCTTTATGATATCAATACACCCATTTTGAGAGACTAATACAGTTTCTGAGATAAAGCCATGAAAAGTTTGTGAAAGATAGACAACGCCCAAACTATATCCCATGCCTTCTGCAGGGGAATAAAATAGTTGATGATTTATCAATGACTGAATCAAAACTATTTAGAATAAATTATTTTCCAGACAGCACATTTTCAAGATGTGTACACACCCTGTGTAGAAACATGATATACACAGTGAATTGTGAGCACATTTATTTTTAGTTGACCCCATTGTTATGGGCTCCGATTACAATACCGTATCTCCTTACTAGCAGCTAATGCTATACAGGTTAAAAAATTGTTTATGACCCAAAATTATTACAAGACTATTTGGGCGAAAATATTTTGAGTAAAAAAAGTTTAAGTATGTGCTGCTGAGTGTTGCAATATTTTAAGTATACAATCATACTAAATTAAAAACATTCCATAACGATTTTTCTAATATCTTATAACCAGTTATACAATTTTTCTGAAACTGTGTAGATATAGGTAACTTGAGATTTAGAGCAACAATTACATAACAACATATTATTTGAAATTCAATTTGTTGGCAATCAATTTTATTTCAAGCTAACAGATCTCATTCAAGCAGCATGGCTCCAGCCATTGCAAATAAAGTAACTGGCATGGTGCGAAGGATGTGATTGCACCATGCTACCTTTTTGACTGTCTTGTCCGGTTCCAGGGCAATGTCAGGAATGTTGGCATCCACCATCAGAGAGAACAGGTTCAGGATCAAGTTGGCAGACCTATCAAAACATCAACAAGATACATTTAACATTCATCAGTAATAAATCTTAAATGATCCCCATGTCGGACTTCTCATTACGCTAAATACACTGATACAAAGTACAATAAGGTAGTCCACATTTTGTACCATTAAATCTCTAATAAATTGAATCTTTGAAAGATCTAAAGTTTGTACCATAACAGTGGATCACTAGCTGAACATGCCTGTGTTTTTGTGTTGTTGTTTTTTCATGAAATTAAATTCTTTTTATCGATGGTACCTTAAGCTTTTTACATAAAGTTTGCTTGACTAAGGAGAATTTCGGTTTGCTTGCTTGAGGTTTACAGTGAAAAATAGCTTACAACTCTAGGGTTACATTGACTGTTACATCTATATTGGTCAAATTACTGAACATACAGATATAATTATATTGTTAAATAAAAGTAGCTTTTAATATTAAAATATGTTTGAAAACCTTTTTGATTGCCCAGTGCCAAACAGTGTTCACATTTTGATTCTGTTGTCTTGTCTTTAAAATAAAGCATTAATGTCCCAGTCTGCCTATATTGCCTAGGAACACAGTCAACTGGAACTGGGCTGTGTTTTAGAACACTTTCTGGCAAAATTGTAAGACCACTCATCACTAGGCCCATCAAACATTCATATGTAAAAACCACAGGTGGAAGTAACGTACCCTGGATAGTATTTTTTTGTTATTTATTTTTTAAGAGCCCAATATATTCAAATAAATACATAAAATCATGTTTAGTGAGAAAAAAATTGACAAAGAACCGTGAAAAAAAATCCCCACCCTCTGATATTGGAATCATAACAAGGTCATTAACTAGAATTTATCATAGACCTGTCTTCGCGGGCCGCAAAAATGTCAAAAGTAGCTTTAATCAAAAGCATCCATTGATCCTCCTATGGGCAATTGGACAACCTTTAAAAAAAAGTTCACTTTAAAAAAATCTGTCCAGCCGTTAACTCACAGTCGGTCGAAAACCGAGCAATATTTCGAGTCCGTTTGTCAAGCCGAATAAATCTTCTACAGACTTTCAAACAATATTTTTGAGTTTTTGCCCCTTAATCGATAGCTCGCGTCCTATTCCTTTAAAACAACGAGGCGTGTCAAATAATGCATGCACATGCAACCACTTACCCCTAAAAACTTATTCCAATACAATCAGAATGATAAGTTTTTTTCATTTATCTACATTTATTAAAACATCATTGTTGTTGTTGATTGGATATTTATGTGCCTGGCTCTGTCAGTGTTATTCACTGCTAAGCCGGGTTCAAGAGCGATGGCTACTTTCGTTTTCAAGTAAATCAAATTTAGAGTTATAACAGTTGTTGCAAAGAAAATATAACATTTTGGAATAAGTTTTTAGGGGTAAGTGGTTGCATATGCATGCATTATTTGACACGCTTCGTTGTTTCAAAGGAATAGGACGCGAGCTATCAATTAAGGGGCAAACACTCAAAAATATTGTTTGAAAGTCTGTAGAAGATTTATTCGGGTTGACAAACGGACTCGAAATATTGCTCGGTTTTCGACCGACTGTGAGTTAACGGCTGGACAGATATTTTTGAAGTTAACTTTTTTTGAAAGGTTGTCCAATGGCCCATAGGAGGATCAAGGGATGCTATGGATTAAAGCTATTTTTGACATTTTTGCGGCCCGCGAAAACAGGTCTATAATAAAGTCTAGTTAATGACCTTGTTATGATTCCAATATCAGAGGGTGGGGTTTTTTTTTCATGGCTCTTTGTCAATTTTTTTCTCATTAAACATGATGTTATATATTTATTTGAATATATTGGGCTCCTAAAAAATATATATATGAAAAATACTATCCTGGGTACGTTACTTCCACCTGTGGTAAAAACATGAAGAATATTTACAAACTTTCAAATACATGTACATGTATGATGAGAAAGAGAAATCATCTTAAAGTAAAAGGATCACAGCTGCAGTGTACATACCTCCTTTGAGCTAGGAAGGTCGTGAAGCACTCTACATACTTCCTGAGAGCTAGGGAGGTCGTGTAGCACTCTACATACTTCCTGAGAGCTAGGGAGGTCGTGTAGCACTCTACATACTTCCTGAGAGCTAGGGAGGTCGTGTAGCACTCTACATACTTCCTGAGAGCTAGGGAGGTCGTGTAGCACTCTACATACTTCCTGAGAGCTAGGGAGGTCGTGTAGCACTCTACATACTTCCTGAGAGCTAGGGAGGTCGTGTAGCACTCTACATACTTCCTGAGAGCTAGGAAGGCAGTGAAGCAGTCTACATACTTCCTGAGAGCTAGGAAGGTCGTGAAGCACTCTACATACTTCCTGAGAGCTTCAAAGGCAGTGCAGCAGTCTACATACCCCCTGAGAGCTAGGAAGGCAGTGTAGCAGTCTACATTACTCCTGATGACTAGGAAGACAGTGTAGCAGTCTACATACCTCCTGAGAGCTAGGAAGGTTGTGAAGCAGTCGACAATTCCTGAGAGCAAGGAAGGCAGTGAAGCAGTCTACATACCTCCTGAGAGCAAGGAAGGCAGTGTAGCAGTCTACATACCTCCTGAGAGCTAGGAAGGCAGCGTAGCAGTCTACATACCTCCTGAGAGCTATGAAGGTTGTGAAGCAGTCTACATAATTCCTGAGAGCAAGGAAGGCAGTAAAGCAGTCTACATACCTCCTGAGAGCTAAAAAGGCAGTGAAGCAGTCTACATACGTCCTGACAGCTATGAAGGCTGTGAAGCAGTCTACGTACCTCTTGAGAGCATTGAAGGCTGTGAAGCAATCTACATACCTCCTGAGAGCTAGGAAGGCTGTGAAGCAGTCTACATACCTCCTGAGACCTAGGCAGGCTGTGAAGCAGTCTACATACGTCCGGAAAGCCATGAAGGTTGTGAAGCAGTCTAAATACTTCCTGAGAGCTAGGAAGGTCGTAAAGCACTCTACATACCTCCTGAGAGCTAGGAAGGCAGTGAAGCAGTCTTCATACCTCCTGAGAGCTAGGAAGCTTGTGAAGTACTCTACATACCTCCTGAGAGCTAGAAAGCAGTGAAGCAGTCTACATACATCATGAGAGCCATGAAGGCTGTGAAGCAATCTACATACGTCCTGAGAGCAAAGAAGGCAGTGAAGCAGTCTACATACCTCCTGAGAGCAAGGAAGGCAGTGAAGCAGTCTACATACATCCTGAGAGCTAAAAAGGCAGTGAAGCAGTGTTCATACCTCCCGATAGCTAGGAAGGCTGTGAAGTAGTCTACATATCCCCTGAGAGCTAGGAAAGCAGCGAAGCAGTCTACTTACCCCCAGAGAGCTAGAGAGGCTGTGAAGTAGTCTACATACGTCCTGAGAGCTATGAAGGCTGTGAAGAAGTCTACATACCTCCTGAGAGCTTTGAAGGCTGTGAAGTAGTCTACATATACCCTTAAGGCTAGGGAGGCTGTGAAGCAGTATACATACCCCCTGAGAGCTAGGAAAGCAGTGAAGCAGTCTACTTACCCCCAGACAGCTAGGAAGGCTGGGAATCAGTGTACATACCTCCTGAGAGCTAGGAAAGCAGTGAAGCAGTCTTATTACCCCAAGAGAGCTAGGAAGGGTGTAAAACAGTCTACATACCCCCTGAGAGCTAGGAATGGTGTGAAGCAGTCTACATACCTCCTGAGAGCTAGAAAGGCAGTGAAGCATTATACATACCTCTCGAGAGCTAGGAAGGGTTTGAAGCAGTCTACATACCTCCTGAGAGCTAGAAAGGCAGTGAAGCAATCTACACACTTCCTGAAAGCCAGGTAGGCTGTGAAGCAGTCTACATACCTCCTGAGAGCTAGGAAGGCTGTGAAGCAATGCAGCTTGAAGTCCTTGTAGTGGTCTGAGGTCTGGCCCCCCATGGCTTCAACCATCTCCCTACTCAGCTTCATGGGTGGAGGCAGGGGCTTGGGGTCACGACCCAGGATGTACCCAAAGTCTATATGGAACAACTTTCCTGGGGAATACACACATGTTCAGTGTTATTGGCAAGGATTTTAACTAAAGCAAAATCCATGATTGTTTATGCCACAATCTGGCAATTTTCTCAATACATGTTGTTATTGGCTCCTGCAAATTATTATCCTTGAATTAGTTTAATACCAATAATACTAGGGGAAGCTAACTTCATACACATTCTTTTCTTGACTGGTATTTCACTAACATGCCTACAAAGAAATGTTTGCAGAAAATTTTACAAATACAGTCAAAACTGAGAAAAGCAGTCAGTCAAGGGGAAATAACCAAAGAGGCCGTTTTCCACAGGTGACCGTTGTTTTCCTATCAAATTTTTAGATGGTTGGTCAGTTGGTAGTATTGCTTCGTCGTTACCCCACCCAGTCGTTTGCATACAGAGTAAAAAAAAGGCTCATTGCTGATAACTCGGCATAACATAATAAACTTACATTGAATAATACAGAATAATATCTTATAAATTTATTTAATTTCGTAATGTTTTAACCTGACTGTTGTCTGCAGTTGACTGTTATTCTCAAGTTTTCAACTGGTATTCTCAAGTGACCCTTTGGTCAGTTTTAACTGTATGCAGAAACAAAAAACTCTTAGACTCCTGTAAATTTCACTTGAGAATATCCTGCTTGATGACACCATTAAATATGATTGTACAGTTCGGGTACCTGTGCTGGTGAGCAGAAGATTATCAAGATGGCGGTCGCCAACTCCCAGCAGGTAGGTTACAACGCAGTAACTGGCACAGCTCTTGATATAGTTCTCCATGACCTCAGGCTGTATACCATAGGGGGCGCCCTCACAGGGAGCCTGCTTGCGGAAGTAGTTCTGAATGGTCCCCTCATTCTCTAGGACTGCTGCTACTGGCAGGGACTCGATATACTGCACAAAGCCTGCAGTGAGCCATGCGTGAGGTGATGGTTATCAATACAGATATGGGTGAATACTCCGCAACAGATATTTCTAGACTCATTTAAATCTACTTCTTAAGCAAGTGCTTGACTACTTTGATCAGTAATTGTTGTTGATTAAATAGATCTGCTTTTTTATAGTTCCCAAATGTAAGTTCCCCGGTATAACGGAAAAAAATCTAAACATAAGATGGAAACAATATTATATAAACTGGCTACACAAATCAAACACATCATTTCTCTAATCTGAAGTGAATAAACATTGATATTTTGTTGAGACCAACAAATATCCTTACATCCTGTGCTAAAATGTGCTAGAATGTATTACTTGGGGATTTTCTGACAATCCACCTGTCAATTAGTACTTTCTTTAAAATGGTTTTGTTAATTTTTGTACAAACATTATGGTCATCAAGTAATTAAACCTTGCAAAAGTAATATAAAATGCCACTAGAAGATACAACCAGTGTAGACCAGCCTACTCACCATGTTTGGTACTTGTTGCAAGTGTTTTGTATGGAGTGAGCTTCAAATCCAGGTTCTCCTTTCGTAACAGCTGCAACAGACAGTACACTTGATCCTTTCTATTGCACCCAGCATGAACTGCGTCATGGAAAAATGGCTCTTATGCTGTAGGTGGCCAGCATAGCCCCAGACCAGCCAGCACATTTGCGCATTTTGGTCAGAAGCTACCCCGCCCACTAATAAGTCACCTAAAGTTTCGTGGTAGAAATTGGTTGTTTATCACAATCAATTTACCCATGCAAGCAAGTACATTGCATTACCATGGTTATTGGATATTGCCATGAGTAGGAATTATATGAATATGACTACCTGGACTTGGCAAGATAAGAACAAGGCATGTCACAGGATGAGACATATGCCATAGAAGCATGGAAGGTGCCACTGCTATTAAACATACCCCTTAAACATTGTTTGTTTAACAGATATAAAACGAAGGTATGCTTTCATTTACAAAAAAAAACAAGAGATGCGTTTGTCAGAAACACAATGCCCCTTCTTGCGCCGCTTTGAAGCCATACATTTGACCTTTGACCTTGAAGGATGACCTTGACCTTGACCTTTCACCGCTCAAAATGTGCAGCTCCATGAGATACACATGCATGCCAAATATCAAGTTGCTTTCTTCAATATAGCAAAAGTTATTGCAAAACTTTAACCTTGGTTAAAGGTTTGGGACACACACATTCAATGGCTGACACAATGACACAATGACAGACAGACATGCCAAAAAGCAATATACCCCCGATCTTTCAATCCTGGGGCATAAAAACTATTTGAATATGGCATGTCATCTTGAGGCAAGGAGTGTTATGTTATGCGAGGAAAGACATCTTATATCATGGCTGGGAAATGGAAAACCCTATGGAAAGATCGGATCTAGCAGTTCATTGCATAATCTGATTTTGTTTCTAAAGAGATGACAAATTTTAATGGTACTTTAACAGACATTTCTTATTTGTTACACACATGACTAATACTCCAATACAGCTATTTCAGTTATTTTCAAGGGCAAATAACTCAGGAATGTGTTGATTGCTGACCATTGTACATGTCTTGCACATCTACACTTAATTCCTTTCACACATTTAAGTCTTTTAACAATTTGATAAATGTCAGGAGTTTACTCCACAAATTTATATCATTTTCAAATGCCAAACCAACGGACAAACAGACAGACATAGTGACCCCAATATAACCCCTCCCAGCAGGGGTATAACAATCTCTCTGTTCCTCGATCCATGAACATGAATATCTGTAGTATGAGAACCTCCCCCCAACAACAATCCATCTGTTACTCCATCCATGAGCATGAACATCGGTAGCAAATTGTATAAATCTGGATAACTCTTAACCAGCGGATAACTTGTGGTTATCTTATCATAAAATTGAAGATAACCAAAAGTTATCCGCTGGATAAGAGTTATCCAGATTTATACAATTGGCCGCTGTAGTATGAGCCCCCCCCACCCCTCCCAGCAGAGGTACAACAATCCCTCTGTTACCCGATCCAAGAGCATGAACATCTGTAGTATGAGCCCCCCTCCCAGCAGGGGTATAACAATCCCTCTGTTACCCGATCCATGAGCATGAACATCTGTAGTATGAGCCCCCCCCCCCCCAACCCTCCCAGCAGAGGTACAACAATCCCTCTGTTACCCGATCCAAGAGCATGAACATCTGAAGTATGAGCCCCCCTCCCAGCAGGGGTATAACAATCTCTCTGTTACCCGATCCAAGAGCATGAACATCTGTATTATGAGCCCCCCTCCCAGCAGGGGTATAACAATCCCTCTGTTACACGATCCATGAGCATGAACATCTGTAGTATGAGCCCCCCCCCAACCCTCCCAGCAGAGGTACAACAATCCCTCTGTTACCCGATCCAAGAGCATGAACATCTGAAGTATGAGCCCCCCTCCCAGCAGGGGTACAACAATCCCTCTGTTACCCGATCCATGAGCATGAACATCTGCAGTATGAGCCCCCCTCCCAGCAGAGGTACAACAATCTCTCTGTTACCTGATCCAAGAGCATGAACATCTGTAGTATGAGCCCACCTCCCAGCAGGGGTATAACAATCTCTCTGTTACCCGATCCATGAGCATGAACATCTGTAGTATGAGCCCCCCTCCCAGCAGGGGTATAACAATCTCTCTGTTACCCGATCCATGAGCATGAACATCTGCAGTATGAGCCCCCCCCCCTCCCAGCAGGGGTATAACAATCTCTCTGTTACCACATCCATGAGCATGAACATTTGTATTATGAGCCCCCCCCCCCCCTCCCAGCAGGGGTATAACAATCTCTCTGTTACCCCATCCATGAGCATGAACATTTGTATTATGAGCCCCCCCCCTCCCAGCAGGGGTATAACAATCTCTCTGTTACCCCATCCATGAGCATGAACATCTGTATTATGAGCCCCCCTCCCAGCAGGGGTATAACAATCTCTCAGTTACCCGATCCATGAGCATGAACATCTGCAGTATGAGCCCCCCCCCACCCCTCCCAGCAGGGGTATAACAATCTCTCTGTTACCCAATCCAAGAGCATGAACATCTGTATTATGAGCCCCCCTCCCAGCAGGGGTATAACAATCTCTCTGTTACCCGATCCATGAGCATGAACATCTGCAGTATGAGCCCCCCCCCCCACCCCTCCCAGCAGGGGTATAACAATCTCTCTGTTACCCAATCCAAGAGCATGAACATCTGTATTATGAGCCCCCCTCCCAGCAGGGGTATAACAATCTCTCTGTTCCTCGATCCATGAACATGAACATCTGCAGTATGAGCCCCCCCACCCCTCCCAGCAGGGGTACAACAATCCCTCTGTTACCCGATCTAAGAGCATGAACATCTGTAGTATGAGCCCCCCCCCCCCCCCCAGCAGGGGTATAACAATCTCTATGTTACCCGATCCATGAGCATGAACATCTGCAGTATGAGCCCCCCCCACCCCTCCCAGCAGAGGAACAGCAATCCCTCTGTTACCCGATCCAAGAGCATGAACATCTGAAGTATGAGCCCCCCTCCCAGCAGGGGTATAACAATCTCTCTGTTACCCGATCCATGAGCATGAACATCTGTAGTATAAGCTGATCCTGGCGCAGATCATCTCCATGCTTGAAGATAGTCACATACTGTTTGGCGTCTGTCGTGTGGAATGTCAGGCGGCATGGCATTAGGTTGCTCTGCAGTACAAATATTTCGCATACATAATATTCCACTGTGCTTCTGACACAAACAAACTTTAATTCTGGAAAAAATCTGAGCTTAAGTTGTGTGCATAAAATGTCATCCCAGATTAGCCTGTGAAGTCCAAAAAGGATAATCAGGGACCAAACTTTCCGGTGAACTTTGATTTTATTTCAAAGATACTTCCTTTAAACAAAAAGCCCATACAAGAAAGCACATTAAGTGCAGTTTCCAATAATGACACTCAAATGTAGTGAAGGGATTCATAATTGGGAATATCCCATAAATTTTCTATGGCAGAAAAGATTCGACTCAGTATCTGAAAGTGTATATACAGATAAATATATACAAACTAATTTATTTTGATAAATGTTGAGGTCACCTGGGTTAAGGTCAAGGGCACAAGATCTTGTAAGGAAAAAACAATGTATAAGACCAACACATACAAGCAAATAATTAGAATTGACTTGTATACCAAACATTTATGGGTTATTAATATTATGTTTAATCATATTGACACTATGATGCAAGTGCGCCACACACCTTGAACAATGTGGCACTCTTGGGATCGATGCCTTTGACCTTGATATCTGGGTCAAGGGGCAGAGGGAGGGGATCGAAATTGGAGAAGTCGATCTTGCAAACATCCTGGTCCTGAAGTAGGGCTTGCAGCTTCTCAATCTGAAATGGCAGCCAATGGGCATAATTATCTCGTTGAAAAGGCATAGGACAGACATAACGACACAACTTTTTTTTGTAACCCTTGGGGTCAAATTTGACCCTGCCCCGGGGGTCACAAAATTGAAAATTTGCTTATATAAGGCCTTTTTTGTGAAAACTTTCAAAATCTTCTTGCCCATAACCATTGGGCCTAGGGCTATCAAATTTGGTATGTAGAGACATCTTACAGTCTCTACCAAGTTTGTTTCAAATTATGCCCCTGGGGTCAAGTTTGACCCTGCCCTGAGGGTCACAAAATTGAACATGTGCTTATATAAGGCCTTTTTTGTGAAAACTTAAAAAACTTCTTGTCCATAACTGTATGTCATACGGCTACCAAATTTGGTATGTAGTGACATGTATAGTTCTCTTCTTAGTTTGTTCAAATTATGCCCCTGGGGTCAAATTTGAAACTACCCCGGGGGTCACAAAATTTAATATATGCTTATGAAGGGCTTATATTGTGAAAACTTTAGAAATCTTCTTGTCCATAACCATTGGGTCTAGGGCTATCAAATTTGGTATGTAGTGACATCTTACAGTCCTCTACCAAGTTTGTTCAAATTATGCCCCTGGGGTCAAGTTTGATCCTGCCCCTAGGGTCACAAAATTGAACATATGCTTATATAAGTCCTATTTTGTGAAAATTTCAAAAATCTACTTGTTCATAACCATCCGGCCTAGGGCTATTAAATTTGGCATGTAGTGACATCTAATAGTTCTCTACTAAATTTGTTCAAATTTTATCCCTGGGGTCAAATTTGACCCTGTCTCGGGGGTCACAAAATTGAACATATGCTTATATAACGCCTATTTTGTGCAAACTTTAAAATAATTCTTGTTCATAACCATTAGGCCTAGGGCTACACAATTTGGTATGTAGTGACATTGTATAGTCCTCTACTTAGTTTGTTCAAATCATGCCCCAGGGGTCAAATTTTACCCTGCCCTGGGGGCCACAAAATCGATTATATGCTTATATAGTGCCTATTTTGTCAATTTGTTTAAAAATCTTCTTGTCCTTAACCATAAGTCACAGGGCTACCAAATTTGGTATGTAGTGACATCTAATAATTATCTACCAAGTTTGTTCAAATTATGCCCCTTCAGTCAAATTTTGGGGGGAAGGGGGGACACAAAACTGAAAAACTGAACATACGCTTAAATGGGGCCTATTTTGTGAAAACTTAAAAAAAACTTCTTGTCCATAACCAATGGGCATAGGGCTACCAAATTTGGTATGTAGTGACATCTTATAAACCTCTACCAAATTTGTTCAAATAATGCCTCTGGGGTCAACTTTGACCATGCCCCGGGGGGTCACAAAATAACGCTTATAAAGCGCCTATTTTGTGAAATCTTTAAAAATCTTCTTGTCGAAAACCATTCGGACTATGGCTACCAAATTTGGTATGCAGTAACATCTTATAGTCCTCTACTAAGTTTGTTCAAATTATGCCCTTTGGGTTAAATTTGACCTTGACCCTCGAGTCACAAAATTGAACATTATATACGCTTATATCTTGCTTATTTTGTGAAAACTTTAAAAATATTCTTGTCCTCAACTCTAGGACCTAGGGCACACATTTTGTATGTAGTGAGATATAGTAGTGCTCTACAAAGTTTGCTCAAATTATGCCCCTGGGGTTAAATTTGACCCAGTCCAGGGGGTCACAAAAGTGTACATGTGCTTAATAGGGCCTATATTTAAGTATATGCACATGCGGAGAATATTTGTTTCAGCCTTTTTTACAGTAGTGGTGCGATACAGGGCCATCATGTTTCAATTGTGAATGTGGGTTCTTACACAAGGAAAACATACAATTAATTTACAAAACAATATAGCTCGTATGAATATTCAGGAGCGCAATCGCGCACATTGCATTTTACAGGCTACCTTTCCCACTTCCTAAAGCGTCCGATCGTCACGGATGAATGATTTTATCGTTAGATTGCAGTCAAATGATCACATGTGCAATTGTAAATAATAATTTTTATTAATTACTGAGATATGTAAGATTAAAAGTGTTGCGTTAGAAAAATCACCAAGTGTAGTAAAAGGCGATATACATTTTATTCCAATTTAATTTCAATTTCATAATTCTAGGTAAGTTTCTACAAATGAAAAAAATAACATTAATTAAAGAAAAACAATATGGCTCGTATAAACATACAGAAGCGAAACGGCTCAATCGCGTGTTTCAAGCCAGTCAGTTATTAATACGTGTAAGTTTATGCGTTTTACTTTTCACATTGTTATTATTTTAAGTTGTACGAGTTTGCGAATTTGACTTTTGAAGTGACCTATTTAATTTGTTAAGTTTTATATTTTGTTGTTTTTCAATTTCAATTAAATTGTCAGGAATAATCAGATATGTGTTGAATTATTCTTGGTCCAAATTTCAACACAAGCCGTTCAAATTTAAGGGAGCTATATTGATCTGATTAAGTGATGCGTTAGAAAGGTCTCTAAGTGTATGTGAACAGTATGTAATGATCTCAGAGCATAATTATACATATGTTATAAAAAAATTAGAGCTTTGTCACAGACGTGACGAATACCCCCACATGCCGCATTGACACATAATGTTTTGCATGTCGTCTTCACAAAAAACAGCGGACACCATGCTCAATTTTTTAAATGCACTCAGTGACCCTTTGACCTAGTTTTTGACCCAGAAAGGCCCATGTTCTAAATTGGCCTAAAGAACATCTCCATAAAACTTCTGACCAAGTTTGGTGAAGATCGGATGTAAACTACTTGAATTAGAGAGTGGACATCATGCTGAATGTTAAAAAACGCACTAAGTGACCCCGTGACCTAGTTTTAGGCCCGGAATGGCCCATGTTCAAACTTGTCCTAGAGATCGTTTAGATAAAACTTGTGACCAAGTTTGGTGAGGATTGGATGAAAACTACTTGAATTAGAGAGCAGACAACATTGTGATGTTTAAAACGCCCTAAGTGACCCCGTGACCTTGTCTTTGACCCGGCATGACCCATATTCAAACTTGCTCTAGACATTATCAAGATACAACTTCTGACCAATTTTGGTGAAGATTGGATAAAAACTACTTGACTTAGAGAGCGGACAACATGGTGAGGTTTAAAACACACTAAGTGACCCCGTGACCTAGTTTTTGACCCAGCATGGCCCATGTTCGAACTTGATCTACACATCATCTAGTTACAACTTCTGACCAAGTGTGGTGAAGATCGGATTTAAACTATTTGAAATAGAGAGCGGACACCATGCTCAATGTGTAAAACGTACTAAGTGACCCCGTGACCTAGTTTTTGACCCTGCAAGGCCCATGTTCGAACTTGGCCTTAACACCCCAGGAAACCCGATACCTTGCGGGTCGTGTAATACCATAGGGGACAGTGCTGTGCATTTTGGCATGAACTTACATAGGGTAAGTAAATTGGAAACATTAAATTTTTCAAAGTCCAATTTGAAACAACTGTGTATTAACATTGATAACAAAGGTATTGGCCTACATGTAGAAAAAATCATGACAAATTTTCTTTAACAAATGAGCGAAATATGGCTCCCTGAAGTAGAAGATCGGGCAAAACGGGCAATGTTCAGTCATTTAGGGGAGAAAAAAACTGCTTTAATTTGCAAGCCACTTCCATTATTAAAGAATTTATACAAACTTTCACATGTTTGCCATAACCTCTCAGCATGGTTTTTTCCAGAAAACTATTTATTGTGGAGAAATTTGCGTTTTTAATGACCATGTTGGGAAATCATTGATACCATCTGGGGAAGACCAGGAAACCATATGTGGGCAGTGACTTTATCATTCTTTTTCGTAACAAAAACCCTAATTTTCAGCCATTTTAGTGCAATTTCTTTGCTTTGTAGAGGCCTATAGTGTAAGTAAGTAAGTGTTTGTGGGTACATATGCATACAAATGTACTTTTAATGCTTTTTAATACATTCAATGATATTATTTGGCTTTCATCCAACATCATTTCAGAAACGTGAATCCTTTGTCTTATATATAATGTGGTTATTCAATGTCCACTTTAGATATGTATCACAATGCTAGTGTTGCCCCCCCCCCCCCCCACCCCCTCAAACACACACAATATTTTACCGCCACAAAGTCTGTTTGGGGGGCTATATAGCTACTATATAGGAATCAGTTTGTCCCAACCGTCCCCATTCCACTATGTTACGTCCGTCCCGATTTTTTGTTTGTTTGTCCGCCCGATTTATTTTCATGAAATAAATGTTGAACAAATGAACATACAACATTCAAACTTCATATGTTGATGCAACCTTATTAGCTTTATATATACATCCCACCGTCTTTTAGGTCACTAGGTCATAGGTCACTTAAATCTCTTATAGAAAACTTCATCATAGACTGTATAATGGAAGTGCTTCCACCTACAGCCTTCAAAATTTATATATTGATGCACCTCAATGAGTTGTACAGGTCAAATCCAGTGTCAAATCACAAGGTCAAATGTCAATGTCACTTCAACCTCTAATAAAAAACCTTCATGTTGTCTTCAGAACAAAAATGCTTCCATCTGCAATCTTCAGACTTCCTATGTAGATACACCTGACCTAAAGGAGTTTCACATTATCACACTACATTATTTGGCCATTAGGTCAAAGGTCACTGTGTTCTCTGATAAAGAAACATTACATTGGC
Source organism: Dreissena polymorpha (assembly GCF_020536995.1). NCBI lineage: Eukaryota > Metazoa > Mollusca > Bivalvia > Myida > Dreissenidae > Dreissena > Dreissena polymorpha. Next base: position 83,280,334 of record NC_068358.1, read on the forward strand.
CCTTCCTGGGTTCTAAAAACCCTTATATGTAGATGCATCAATGAATTTTGCGCAACACATACCGTTAAGATCACAGGTTGAATGGAATATAAATTATTAAAAATGCATACTGTAATAAGTGAGTATAGGTAAAATGTCTTCAACATTCAAACATATTATATCAACATGAGAGCTATTGTTGCTCTAAAATCTATAATTGTCATTGCACAAAATCAAAGACTGCTTGTGATTGTAAATTTGTTACAGCAACTAGCTGTAATATGAGCTTTTATTAGTCCCATTTTGGTTGGCAACTTGCATTATTACATCTGCAAGTGGGATAGACAGGAAATGTTACTTAAATACGCTTAACAGTAAAATCACAGAAAACTTAAGGCAATCTAAACAAAATTAAGCGCAAGTTTAGCGACTTACTTCAAATGAGTTTTTCTCATTATGATACTTGCCGAATTAGCACCAAAAGTTTCAGAACACGCCACATAAATATTTTACATAAAAAACCCATATGCACTTATTAAGACATCATTTTTACATGTATGCACCTAACCAATTTATGTATGAGACAAATCAGTCAAGTCTTTCTTTATATTTTCCAAACGAGTGTTGGTAAAAAGAAATAAAACTCGAGAATGTTGAAAAGGCACTATTGATCATATATAAGGAATTAAAAGTACAATTGAATGCATATGGGCCAACAAACACTTACTGTAGGCCTATAAAAAGCAAAGAAATTGCAACAAAATGGCTGAAAAAGATTCATAAAGTCACTGCCCACATATGGTTTCCTGGTCTTCCCCAGATGGTATCAATGTTTTCCCAACATGGTCATTAAAAACGCAAATTTCTCCACGATTAATAGTTTTCTGGAGAAACCCTGCTGAGAGGTTATGGCAGACATGTGAAAGTTTGTATAAATCCTTTAATTATTGTAGTGGCTTGCAAATTAAAGCATTTTTTCTCCACTAAATGCCTGAACATGGCCCGTTTTGCCCGATCTACTAATTCAGGGAGCCACATTTCGCTCATTTTGTAAGAAAATTTGTCAGGATTTTTTCCTACATGTAGGCCAATACCTTTGTTATCAATGTTAATACACACTTGTTTCAAATTGGACTTTGAAAAATTAAATTTTTCCAATTTACTTACCCTATGTTAGTTCATGCCAAAATGCACAGCACTGTCCCCAATTGTATAACATGACCCGCAAGGTATTGGGTTTCCTAGGGTGCTTAAGATCATCTAGATACAACTTCTGACCAAGTTTGGTGAAGATCAGATGAAAACTACTTGAATTAGAGAGCGGACAACATTGTGATGTTTAAAACGCCCTAAGTGACCCCGTGACCTTGTTTTTGACCCGGCATGACCCATATTTAAACTTGAACTAGACATTATCAAGATACAACTTCTGACCAATTTTGGATGAAGATTGGATAAAAACTACTTGAATTAGAGAGCGGACAACATGGTGAGGTTTAAAACACACTAAGCGACCCCGTGACCTAGTTTTTGACCCGGCATGGCCCATGTTTGAACTTGACCTACACATAATCTAGCAACAACTTTTGACCCAGTGTGGTGAAGATCGGATTTCAACTACTTGAAATAGAGAGCGGACACCATGCTCAATGTGTAAAACGTTCTTAGTGACCCCGTGACCTAGTTTTTGACCCGGCAAGGCCCATGTTCGAACTTGGCCTAGACATCATCTAGACACAACTTCTGACCAAGTTTGGTGAAGATCAGATGAAAACTACTTGAAATAGAGAGCGGACAACATGCTGAATGTTTAAAACGCACTAAGTGACCCCGTGACCTAGTTTTTGACCCGACAAGGCCCATGTTCGAACTTGGCCTACACATCATGTAGATACAACTTCTGACCAAGTTTGGTGAAGATCGGATGAAAACTACTTGAAATGGAGAGCGGACACTTAATACGGACAGACAGACAGACAAGCTCACTCCTATATACCCCCCTAAACTTCGTTTGTGGGGGTATAATTATAATGCAGATATTTTCCATTACACATAATTATCAAATTATTCAGAAGTAAACAACTGAATTTTCCTTATGTTTGCAATGTACATCTATTAATGTTCATATAAACAAGTTGAAATAGCATAAATAGTATGCCACATAAACTTTATAGAATTCTTGTCAATTTATAATAGAAATTTATAATTTTTATAGAATGATAAGCTGCTATATACATGTATATTTAGTACTGTCATGATTGTAACCCAAACTTTTCTAGCAAGGAAATTTCATGGAAAAAACATTAATGTTTACACCAAAGACTTCACCTTTGTAATTCACATAACAAATGTTCACATAATATACATACCGGTTAACTATATTACTCATCAGTAAATTAAAAAAGAATTTTTTCAAGAATCAACTTTACAGGAATTATCAACATGAGTATCCAGCATAATATTTGCTAGCGGAGTGTTGAACTGGGCTTAAATTATATCATTAAATGAATTAATGAGATGTAGTCTCCTGTGGTTGATACATATTAAATACACATTAAATACCAAACTGTCTCAACTTAAAGATCAACATGAATTTTCCATATATAACACCTGGGTTCATTTATTATCGCCAAGCAGGCTGTTGTCAGCCTGACAGGGGAGTGTGCTTTATGACCATAGAACAGTTAACACTAATTAGTTCTGCTGATAAACCGATGGCTAAAATCTAGCCATACTGGGAGTAACTTGGTAAGGGTGAAGATATAATATGAGCAAATCTTCTGATCAAGTTTCATGATGATCAGACAATAAATGTGGCCTCTAGAGTGTTAACAAGGTTTTACTTCAGCCATATAAGGAAAAATGCCCCGCCCCCTGGTGACCATGTTTTTCAACCAACCGGAACCATCATTTTCAAACTCGTCCAAGATATAATTGGAACAATCAAATTACATGAAAATCTGACAATAAATGTGACCTCTTAAGTATTAAAAAATGTTAACGCAGCACGACGCACAAAGCACAACAGACAAAAGGCAATCACAAAAGCTCACCATGAGCATATTGTGCTCAGGTGAGCTAAAAATATATCAAGCTTGAAATGACAGAATACAATATAAAATGGTATTTTGAAGAAGAAAAACACTAGATCTATATAAAAGATTTTATCTTTTTTTTTAAACAAATACATGAAATAAGCATCTTAAGCTAGTTATTCTTTACATATTTTTTTTAATACAGCCTTGTTACCTTCTTCTTCCTGTTACCGCTCTCGCGTGTGATGATCTTGACCAGGTTTACCAGCTTCTCCATGAATATGTGCTGACGTATCAGCATCGAGCGCCGTTGTCTACACTCCAGACCTCCCTAGAATAGGTAAGATATTTGTCACAACATGCAATTTGAAACCTTAACATAAAATAATTAAATGTATTGTTTAACAGTAAAAAGTGTGTGCCAGAAAATTATATTTGCATATAAAAATGAAAAATGTCAAAGTCTAAAAAGTGTGATATTGCGCCATTTAACTGTACAGTAAACACAGCACCCTTTTTGACTCTTATAATACATCATTACATGTATACACTGCCCTTTTGTCTAGAACACTACCCACTGCCTCTTTAACAAGCCCACTGCACACTTCCCTTTGTGTCTAGAACACTACCCACTGCCTCTTAAACAACACCACTGCACACTGCCCTTTGTGTCTAGAACACTACCCACTGCCTCTTAAACAACCCCACTGCACACTACCCTTTGTGTCTAGAACACTACCCACTGCCTCTTTAACAACTCAACTGCACACTGCCCTTTGTGTCTAGAACACTACCCACTGCTTCTTAAACAACCCCATTGCACACTGCCCTTTGTGTATAGAACACTACCCACTGCCTCTTATTAAACAACCCCACTGCACACTGCCCTTTGTGTCTAGAACACTACCCACTGCTTCTTAAACAACCCCAATTCACACCGCCATTTGTGTCTAGAACACTACCAACTGCTTCTTAAACAACCCCACTGCACACTCCCCTTTGTGTATACATGTAGAACACTACCCACTGCTTCTTAAACAACCCCACTGCACACTGCCCTTTGTGTCAAGAACACTACCCACTGCTTCTTAAACAACCCCACTGCACACTGCCCTTTGTGTCTAGAACACTACCCACTGCCTCTTTAACAACCCTACTGCACACTTCCCTTTGTATCTAAAACACTACCCACTGCCTCTTTAACAACCCCACTGCACACTGCCCTTTGTGTCTAGAACACTACCCACTGCCTCTTAAACAACCCCACTGCACAATGCGCTTTGTGTCTAGAACACTACCCACTGCCTCTTTAACAACCTCACTGCACACTCCGTCCATCCCTAGGCACCTTGACAAGCTCACTGCTGAATCTTTTGAAGACGATGTAGTACATCTCCTTGGTCTTACCTTGACAAGCTCACTGCTGAATCTCTTGAAGAAGACATAGTACATCTCCTGGGTCTTACCTTGACAAGCTCACTGCTAAATCTCTTGAAGACAACATAGTACATCTCCTTGGTAGCGGTCTCCTTCTCATTCTCGTGGTCTTCACTCTCAACCATCAGGTACCAGTAGAAGTAGTTGGCCAGGCTGAGGTTGTGGCTGGCTCGTGAGATCAGGAATGTTGCAAGGTCCACCTCATTTTCAAGTCTTGTTTCGGTGGTTTCCTGCGACTGTGGCGATGTGCCAAGGGCCTCTAGGAGGGAGTCGTGGGAGGACGTGCGTGACATCACTGGCAGGGGATACCTTAAAAAGACGGAGAGCTTAATACAACATATATATATAACAAAGGCAAGATTTCGCATCTTGTGAGCAGATATGGCCTTAACTGTAAAGAGAATCACATTGTCTTTACCGGTAATTGGTTTGGTTTACTTCCAACTATCACATCATACATATTCAATTAATTGTATATTCAGTTATTGTAATGCAAATTATGATACCTTTAAACATCCTTCATAGGGAAATACTTTTATCTCATAACAAAGAAATTAAAAGACATTTTAATGCAGACTCACTGACTAGTGATCATCATTATCGCCAGGTCTCTCTGTACCAGCAATCACACTAGCACATTTCCCCCACATGCCCCCTACCTGTCCTTGTCATGTTGCTGTGAATCGTCCTGGGATACCGAGTCTCGATGTGGCGTACTTAGCTGGGACATAGAGGCCCGGCGTGGCGTACTAGGGGCCGCCTCAGCGTCCCTTTTGATCTCCTCAAAGTTCTCGTACTTCAAAGCCTGCACAAGCTGCAGCAGATACAGCAACAGGTCCTAAAACATGGTGCACCAAGAACTGAGGTAACAGAAGAATAAGCAAAGTCTGATATTTACTGGGGCCAACAGAAGGGTGAGAATAATCTGATTTTTATTGTGGACAAATACAGTCTGCATCAGAAGGGTTAGAAAAATATGATTTTCATTGTGTACAAGAATTGGTGGAAACAGAAGGGATGGAGAAATCTGATACTCAGTTAAACACATGTTTCTGACAACATTAGTTTTTATCTGTATAATAATACGACCTTAAAGAACCTCTGGTAAATCTTGCAAATACCTTATTGTCAATACAACTGTGAAAGTTGGACAACTGGCCTCCTCATCCAAACTGGATTTAAAATTGTCCAAAATAAATCTGTAAGTCAAAATGGCAGTGGACATTTGATCTAATTTCCAACACTTAATCCCTCCAGGCACTGTTACCTCATCGTCAGCCTGACGCAGGCGTGTGACGGCGTACTTGCGGACTGTGGGGTGGGCGAAGGTGGGCGTGAGCAGCTCAAGAGCGTCCTCCACGTCCATCGGACTCCACAGGCCCAACAGCTCCAGTGCCTGGCGCACCTCCCCCGCCTGGGACCAATTCACACACTTCAGGAACTTTGTCAATGCCTTGAAATAGAACAAGAAATTTGTCAGAGCCTTGAAATAGAACAGGAACTTTGTCAGAGCCTAGAAAAAGAACAGGAACTTTGTCAATGCCTTAAATAAAACAGGAAAATTGTCAGAGCCTTGAAATAGAACAGGAAATGTGTAAGAGCCTTGAAATAAGACAGGAACTTTTTCAACTTCTTGAAATAGAGCAGGAAACGTTTCAATGCCTCTGAATGGAACAGCAAATTCATCATTGCCTTAAAATAGAACAAGAAATTTGTCAGAGCCTTGAAATAGAACTGGCCATTTGTCAGAGCCTTGAAATAGAACAGGAAATTTGTCAGATCCTTGAAATAGAATAGGAAATTTGGCAGATCCTTAAAATAAAACAGGAACTTTGTCAATGCCTTGAAATAGAACAGGAAAATTGTCAATGCCTTGAAATAGACCAGAAAATGTGTCAATGTCTAGATCAACAAGAACTTTGTCAATGCCTTCAAATAAAACAGGAAAATTGTATTCCAGTTTATTGACAGGTACCATTGCCTATTCAAAACTACATTTAAGGGCAGAGCTGAACCAAGAACTAAGCCTTGAAATAAAATAGGAACTTTGTCATTCACTTGAAAGAGAAAAGGAAGTTTTCAGAGCCTTTAAATACAATAGGGACTTTCTGTGCCTTTTAACAGGAGAGGAACTTTGTCAGAGCTTTGAAATAGAAAAGGGACATTATCAAAGCCTGGAAACAGAACAGAAACTTTTCAGAGCCTTGAAATAAAACATAATGTTTTCAGAGCCAAGAACTAGAACATGAGAAGTGCCGATAATATAACAACATCAACAACATTAGAGTTTAAAACAATTGCAAGTACTTTCCCATGTGCAGTAAAAAAACTCATTTAAGCACAAAAAACATTGATGAGAAATCCATACAAATCAGTGCAGATTCTTCGAAAGACACAATTAGTTTTTACCTTTTTACCTGCTTACCTTTGTTATTACTTTGATGACACATCATTTTCTGCTTACCTTTGTTATTACTTTGATGACACATCATTTTCTGCTTATCTTTGTTATTACTTTGATGACACATCATTTTCTGCTTACCTTTGTTATTACTTTGATGACACATCATTTTCTGCTTACCTTTGTTATTACTTTGACGACACATCATTTTCTGCTTACCTTTATTATTACTTTGATGACACATCATTTTCTGCTTACCTTTGTTATTACTTTGATGACACATCATTTTCTGCTTACCTTTGTTATTACTTTAAGTCCTAAAGTAGGTGAATGTCAAGACTAAAATGAGGTCAGAATACTGTCATGTGATGGCAGTGTGTTGGTAGTGTTACAAGAAATCATCCATGCAAATGACAAACATTTGTAGCAAGATACAGACAGAAGGACAGATGCACATTCCAACAGACAGAAGGACAGATGCACATTCCAACAGACAGGAGGAATGATGCACATTCTAACAGACAGACTGACAAATGCACATTCCAACAGACAGACAGACAGATGCACATTCAAACAGACAGAAGGACAGATGCTCATTCTAACAAACAGAAGGACAGCTGCACATTCCAGCAGACTGACAGACTGATGAACATTCCAACGGACAGAAGGACAGATGCACATTCCAAAAGACAGATGGACAGATGAACATTTCAACAGACAGAAGGACAGATGCACATTCCAACAGACAGATGGACTGATGAACATTCCAAATGAAAGAACAGGTGCACATTCCGTCATACAGAAGGACAGATGCACATTCCAACAGACAGATGGACTGATCCACATTCAAACAGACAGAAGGACAGATGCACATTTCAACAGACAGAAAGACAGATGCACATTCCAACAGACAGACAGACAGATGCATATTCCAACAGACAGAAGGACAGATGCACATTCCAACAGACAGATGCACATTCAGCAAACTGATAGATGGACAAGTGTACATTCCAAAAGACAGACGAAAAGATGCACATTCCAACAGACAGATGCACATTCCAGCAAACCAACAGATGTACAGGTGTACATTCCAAAAAACAGACGGAAAAATGCACATTCCAACAGACAGATGGGCAGATGCACATTCCAGCATACAGATGCACATTCCAGCAGACAGACGGACAGATGAACATTCCAACAGACAGATGCACATTCTAACAGACAGAAGGACAGATGCACATTTCAACAAACTGACAAACAGACGGATGCACATTCCAACAGACAGACGGACAGATGCACATTCCAATAGACAGAAGGACAGATGCACATTCCAACAAACAGAGGGACAGATGCACATTCTAACAGACAGAAGGACAGATGCACATATCAATAGACAGAAGGACTGATGCACATTCCAATAGACAGAAGGACAGATGTAAATTCCAACAGACATAGGGGCAGATGAACATTCCAACAGACAGAGGGACAGATGCACATTCCAACAGACAGATGCACATTCCAACAGACAGAAGGACAGATGCACATTCCAACAGACAGATGGACAGATAAACATTCCAACAGACAGAAAGATAGATGCACATTCCAACAGACAGAGGGACAGATGCACATTCTAACAGACAGAAGGACAGATGTAAATTCCAACAGACAGAGGGACAGATGAACATTCCAACAGACAGAGGGACAGATGCACATTCCAACAGACAGACAGACAGATGCACATTCCAACAGACAGAAGGACAGATGCACATTCCAACAGACAGATGCACAGATAAACATTCCAACAGACAGATGGACAGATGCACATTCCAACAGAAAGAGGGTCAGATGCACATTTCAACAGACAGAAGGACAGATGCACGTTCCAACAGACAGAAGGACAGATGCACATTCCAACAGACAGAAGGGCAGATGTAAATTCCAACAGACAGACAGACAGATGCACATTCCAACAGACAGAAGGACAGATGCCCATTCCAACAGACAGACAGACCATCACTACATGTCTCTTTGCATAAGTAGCACAGGAGCATAAAGCGATATGTATAACTGGCAATTAGCAATTTGATATTTTTCAGAGTTTGAAATGTATCATCATAAATTAGTATCCAGGAGCTTGGTAAGTTCCTAGAGTATAAACTTAAAGGATTATACTTTAAGTCACAGTAACATATCTCCATGACATGCATTATTAGAAATTAATATACTAATGGGTTCATGCCAGTTGTTTGTATCATTAAGTGCTAACATTATTAACTCTTATGTTTGTTTTTGTTTAATTTATTACACGAACAAAGTGAACTTTTTACTGTTGAGCACAAAATGGTCTAGAAATTTTCTTGAACTAAATCAGAGACCAGAGCATAAATTAAAGAAATCCCTGTAAGACGTGCACTTTCTGCTTCCACTAGATCTTCAGAATTTACTTCATTGATTTATAAATGCATAATGAGTTAAAATATCTGAGGAAGCAACACTGCAAAAAGGCTTTGCATAGAAACCTTACAATAAATGTCTGACACATCTTTTTCCCCATGTTACCTTTTTCTGTGATGAGAGGTAGAACCTGTACTTCCAGACAAGGTCCTGCTCCTCAGAGGTCAGCTGCTTGGTTGGAGGATAGCTAACAATAGTCTGAAACACAAACTTACTGAGTGGGTAAAACTGTTAGTATCTACTAAAGGATTCGAAGTTTTAAATGTAAGACTGTGATTGGATTCCAAGTAACACATGACAAGATAAAGATGTCAAAAAGTTGAATATTCAGTTGAAAAGCAAAGTCATAATTAGCGCTAGGGTAAGTGCACTTTATAAGGAAGACAAACACTCCAATGCAGTGGTCTAAATGAGCACATGATCTTAAGCCTTGGCCTTGTAGAGATTCAACTTGACTTGCTCGGACTGTATTCTCAATATAATTAGACTTGTTACATAAAGAAGTTATACCAAAGCTAAGCCTTATACTTAAGCTAAATTGACAAAACTCTTCAATTTTAATAATTGTGCCCATCATACCTATCAGAGGAAACCTAAATTATGGAGAGCTTTGTCAGGGAGGATTTATTTCCTGATAAGAGCCTAACTTTAAATAATGTACATAATAGGTCAACAAAACAGAGAAAAGGGAATATATTTTGCAGAATAAATTGGTAAATTTGTTAACATTTTAATATTTTTTAAGAAATCTCTTGGGGAATTGGGCCTATATTTGACAGGAGCCTTTCTAAGGCTACTGCTTCCATAAAGTAAAGGAAAGCCCTAAAAAGCAAAATTAAAGAAGCTTTGTTCTGTAAAAACTGGGCTTAATGCTTTGCGTAAAGCTGCGTCCAGGATAGCCCAGGCAGTATGCAATGGGAAAGTGTGGTGACAGATAAGCAAACTGCACAGATCAATCCGGGAAGATTGGGAAAATGTGGTGACAGATAAGCAAACTGCACAGATCAATCCGGGAAGATTGGGAAAATGTGGTGACAGATAAGCAAACTGCACAGATCAATCAGGGAAGATACTTTATGCACATGAATTAAGCCCAGTTTTTCCAGAACAAGGCTCAACGCCTGCTTACATTGAGCACTGTTCCTGCTCTTGGCATCTGGTTTCATGTCGCGGTCTGAGGGTCCACTGCGCAGGCTGCGGGCCAGGCGGTGGTGCTTGCTCTCCACGAGATTCTCCGTGGAGATCTCTGGGTCAGGCACGATCACCAGGTCGCCATAGATACGGTTGGTGACACCATCATCCCCGCCCTGTAGCAGACATAGGCAATTAACAGCAACTAGTCAGGCATATGTTTTTACTCAATTTACTGAGTGCAGTATTATTCATTTATTCAATTTATTAACTTTATAATTTAATTTCATATGTTTATTTTTTGGAAAGTCTAAGAAAAAAAACATACAATTTACTGAAAAAAAATACAGTTTAATTATTTTGTTTCTTTTTTCTTATCATATTTTCAAAAATAACTGCCAGAAAGAATGTACTATAAAATGTCACAATATAGACAAAACATCTGGCTGAATTTCAATTCATCACTTTGTTTTCAGCTCATAAAGCATTCATATTTATTTTTATATTCCAATTAATCAGAAATCACATTAACATTATTTTGTAAGATAGGCAAAAAAAGTATGAACATAAACTCACCTTTTCAAAGTACACAATGGCGTATTCTATCTGCTCAAAGAATATATGCGGGAACTCTATCATCAGGTACATATGGTTTGAGTCGCGTTTCTGCCGCTCGTTAACCATTTCGATCTCTCGAAATGTTAGTCGATCCAGCCAGTCTACCTTCACCATGTGACCATCACGATGACGTTTGCTTAGCTGCCATGGAAACATACTCAAACTTTATGTAAAACCTTTACACCAGAGCTTGAATTATTTTTAAACTTGAAGCTTTTTCTTTATGTCAGGGCTGCATTACATTTTTTAAACTAGGAGTTTGAACTTGGGTGCATCTTATTTTTGAAGTTTTACCTATAATATGTGAAAGTTTTGACAGATTGAAATTCAAATCCTCAGAATTCCAAAGCTGAGTTAAAGTATTAACTTAAGGGCTGGTTAAGGTCAGCACTATTTTCCTCAGTGTTTATTGGCCATTTCATTTCAGAGAAATACTGAAAAAAGGTTAAGTTTTTTTTCTCAGGCTTTATTGAATACATTTTAAAGCACCTGCTTTGATTTTTTATCGCTAACAAAAAAAGATTAAATAAAAAACACTGTTTTCATTACCCGTGCGGCAGAAGTGTAATAAACGCCATTATGTGAGTGATTCCATTACAAAGTGCAGTGTAACCTCCAGTACACTGCATTGACAAGTATGATTTAAATTACATGAAATAACAATAACATGTGATTCAACCATCCATCACATGGTTTTTCATGACAAAAAAGATATGACAGAGCTGTGCTTTGAACCAGTCCATGTTCCATGTGAGGAAGTTGCCATATTTTATGGTAATATATCTGTGTAATCCAGAATATGTGTGTGGTTGCAACAGAGACATTGAATGAGACTCACTCATTATAAATAACATCAAGTGTGATCTGGTGTCAAAATAAATGTAACTGCGCACTTCAGTTTAATTGATCACATGACTCATATGATTAAGATAGTGTATAACGAACAATTCTTACTATTTTTATAAGTCTAATATGAATTATAAGTATTATTTAAAACGCACATTTAAGAATCCTGTAAAAAGATTCATTGTGCTTTTGTGTAAATTAAATCATCATATTTTTAAATAATTCAGTCTTATTTATTATTAATTCATAAAGTCTTACTTATTTTTTATAAATTAAGTATGATTCAATTTTCATTAATTTTGTCTTATTTAAAGTTCTAGCCAGTCACTGTTTAATAAAGTGGAGTATGACAGGGAATGGTAAACATTTTTAATCATGAATAGACAGTATTATTTGTTTCCAATAGATCTTTTGCTTAAAACTTCAAAAGCAGTTCCTGTGATTTGACTTTTTCAATGCACAAAAGTCAAATAATTATTAATTTCCCTAATCAATTGTTGACAAAAATGGCTTGAGAAATAAAACATTAATTTGTGTTAGCCTAACATGTTCACTTAATGATGCAACTTTTATTGATTCCATTTTAGAAAAACAGTAAAAAACATTGAGAGTAAATTACTCCCACACTTCCCATACTGTAAGCCCTGTGAGGCACACAGGAACATTTATTGCAGAAGATCTTTTGTTTGGCTTTCATTTTTCATGTAGAAAGCTACATAATCTAACATTATATTTTCATCAATAGAAATCTACCACGGAGATATGATATACATTGTAAGCAAAGGGAGATTTTAATTCAGTGAACCCCCATGAAAACTTGTTAGAAACAGTTTTGTCTTAATAATTGGTTTTTCGTTTTTAGAGCTGTTTCTTCATTAATATTTCCCCAATTAGTTTATCTATCCATAGCAAGATATACAGTGAGTTGTCTTGCCTTGGACAGCCTGCTCATCTGGTCATGGTTGTCGCGTGGCTTCCCCGGGGTGGTGGTCTGAGGGCTGGGGTCAGCCTCTACATTAGGCCACACCTTCAAATCATGCATACCCTGCCGGAATGTGCTGGAAGAGCAACAGAGTTCACAACAATACATGAAACTGTATTAAGTTGCAGCATGAGTGATTGGGAAGAATCTGCATGTTTCGAATGAGTTTCAATATATTTGTTGTATGGCATGAGGAGCACATTGAAGTAAAAAGCACTGTTCAGTTATTTCTAAATGGATTATGTCACTTGTTTCCCAGTTCAAGTTCTTTCTATTTCTAGATGAAATCGTTTGATGGAAACACCCAAGTGAAACAGTTCTTCCTATTTCTAGATGGAATTATTAGATGGAAACACCTAAGTAAAAATAGTTCTTTGTATTTCGAAATGGAATCATTTGATTGAAACACCTAAGTGAAACAGTTCTTTCAATTTTCAGATGGAATCGTTAGATAGAAACACCTAAGTGAAACAGTTCTTTCAATTTCTAGATGAAAGCGTTAAATCAAAACAACTAATTGAAATTGTTTTTTCTATTTCTAGATGAAAGCCTTAGATTGAAACAAATAAGTAAAATAGTTCTTTCAATTTCTAGATGGAATCGTTTGATTGAAACATCAAAGTGAAACAGTTCTTTCTATTTTTAGATGGAATTGTTAGATGGAAACACCTAAGTGAAACAGTTCTTTCGATTTCTAGATGAAAGCGTTAAATCGAAACACAAAAGTACAAAACTTCTTTCTATTTCTTGAAGGAATTGTTAGATGGAAACACCTAAGTAAAATTGTTCTTTCTATTTCTAGATGGAATCGTTAGATGGAAACACCTAAGTGAAACAGTTCTTTCTTTTTCTAGATGAAAGCGTTAGATCGAAACACCTAAGTGAAACAGCTCTTTCTATTTTAGACGGAATCGTTAGATGGAAATACCTTAGTAAAGTCGTTCTTTCTATTCCTAGATGGGATTGTTTGATGGAAACACCTAAGTGAAATACTTCTTTCTATTTCTAAATGAAAGCGTTAGATCGAAACACATTAGTAAAATATTTTTTTTATTTGTAGATGGAATCATTAGATGGAAACACCTAAGTGAAATTGTTTTTTCTAATTCGAGATGAAAGCATTAGATCAAAACACCTAGTGAAATAGTTCTTTCTATTTCTAGATGCAATAGTTAGATGGAAACACTTACCGGTAAGTGAAATAGTTCTTCCCATTTCTAGATGGAATTGTAAGATGGAAACACCTAATTCAAACAGTTCTTTCAATTTCTAGATGAAAGCGTTAGATCAAAACAAACCTAGTGAAATTGTTTTCTCTATTTGTAGATGGAATCGTTAGATGGAAACACCTAGTGAAATTGTTTTTTCTATTTCTAGATGGAATCATTAGATGCAAACACCAAAGTGAAATAGTTTTTTCTATTTCTAGATGAAAGTGTTAGATCGAAACACAAAAGTAAAATAGTTCTTTCTATTTCTATATGGAATCGTTAGATGCAAACACCTAAGTGAAATTGTTCTTTCGATTTCTAGATGAAAGCGTTGGATCGAAACACATAATTTAAATAGTTCTTTCAATTTCTAGATGGAATCATAAGATGGAAACACTTAAGTGAAATTGTTTCTTCTATTTCTAGATGAAAGCCTTAGATCTAATTACATTAATAAAATAGTTTTTGCTATTTCTAGATGGACATGAAAACAACTAAGTGAAATTGTTTTTTCTATTTCTAGATGAAAGTGTAAGATCGAAACACATACGTGAAATAGTTCCTACAATTTCTAGATGGAATGGTTAGATGGGAACACCTAAGTAAACAAGGGCTGTTTGTAAAACATGCATGCCCCCCATATGGGCTGTCAGTTGTAGTGGCAGCCATTGGGTGAATACGTGTTTTGTCACTTGTGACCTTGACCTTTAACCTAGTGACCTGAAAATCAATAGGGGTCATCTGCCAGTCATGATCAATGTACCTATGAAGTTTCATGATCCTAGGCCTCATTATTCTCGAGTTATCATCAGGAAACCATTTTACTGTTTCGAGTCACTGTGACCTAGACCTTTGACCTAGTGACCTGAAAATTAATAGGGGTCAGTCTGCCAGTCATGATCAATGTACCTATGAAGTATCATGATCCTAGGCGTAAGCATTCTTGAGTTATCTTCCGGAAACCATTTTACTATTTCAAGTCACTGTGACATTGACCTTTGACTGCCAGTCATGATCAATGTACACAGGAAGTATCATGATCCTAGGCGTAAGCATTCTGGAGTTATCATCCGGAAACCATTTTACTATTTCGAGTCACTGTGACCTTGACCTTTGACCTAGTGACCTGAAAATCAATAGGGGTCATCTGCCAGTCATTATCAATGTACCTATAAAGTTTCATGATCCTAGGCGTAAGCATTCTTGAGTTATCATCCGGAAACCATTTTACTGTTTCGAGTCACTGTGACCTTGACCTTTGACCTAGTGACCTGAAAATCAATAGGGGTCATCTGCCAGTCATGATCAATGTACCTATGAAGTTTCATGATCCTAGGCTTAAGAATTCTTGAGTTATCATCCGGAAACCATCTGGTGGACCGACGGACCGACCGACATGTGCAAAACAATATACACCCTCTTCTTCGAAGGGGGGCATAAATAGTTATTTCTATTTTTAGATAGAATCATTTGATTGAAACACATAAGTGAAATTGTTCTTTCTATTTCTAGATGGAATTGTTAGATTAAAACACCTAAGTAAAGTAAAATAGTTCTTTCTATTTCTAGATGGAATTGTTAGATGGAAACACCTACCGTAAGTGAAATAGTTCTTTCAATTTCTAGATAAAAGCGTTAGATCGAAATACCTTATTAACCAGTTCTTTCTATTTTAAGATGGAATCATTAGATGGAAACACCTAAGTAAAAAATAAGAAACGAAGCTTGATCATTCTGATTGCTGGAATGTCTAGTCTTTAAGAGTCTTATAAAATACTTATGGAAATGGTGTCCACCTAGCAATTGAAAGGTAATGAGTCCAATCCCCACCTTGGGAGCTTTCTTTACATCTCCCCCACAGATACCAAGTAATGGTTCTGCCCAGGAAATGGACTCACCCGTGTTTTAATAAGCTGAAATAGGTTTATACCAATTGAAATAGAAAGAATATGCTAATGATCTAAAATACCAAATTTAAGTATGATCAAATAAGTACACATTCGTCAATATCCAAATAAATACTTTTATAACTGTGCATTATTGAAATTTGATTTCTCAAACATAATGCATCCATAACATGGAAGCTAATGATACTGATGATTAATGGTTTTGTGTGAATCAGTTACAAAATTGTAAACAATAAACAAACTACTAGAACTTTGCCACAAATGTGAGTAATACCCCAATAATACCCCACACTCCTTAGATGGTTTGTTCATGCAACAATTGTAATACCCCATAAATACCCCACATTCCTTTATCAGCTGTATTCATGCCACAAATGTGTGAAATACCCCCATAATACCCCACACTCCTTTATCAGCTGTGTTCATACCACAAATGTGAGGAATACCCCCATAATACCCTACACTCCTTTATCAGCTGTATTCATGCCACAAATGTGTGAAATACCCCCATAATACCCCAAACTTCTTTATCAGCTGTGTTCATACCACAAATGTGAGGAATTCCCCCAATTTACCCTACACACCTTTATCAGCTGTGTTCATACCACAAATGTGAGGAATTCCCCCATAATACCCTACACTCCTTTATCAGCCGTATTCATGCCACAAATGTGTGAAATACCCCCATAATACCCCACACTCCTTTATCAGCTGTATTCATGCCACAAATGTGTGGAATACCCCCATAATACCCCACACTCCTTTATCAGCTGTGTTCATACCACAAATGTGAGGAATTCCCCCATAATACCCTACACTCCTTTATCAGCTGTGTTCATACCACAAATGTGAGGAATTCCCCCATAATACCCTACACTCCTTTATCAACTGTATTCATGCCACAAATGTGTGAAATACGCCACAATACCTCTACACTCCTTTCTCAGCTGTGTTCATGCAACAAATTTGAGGAATGCCCCCATAATACCGCTACACTCCTTTATCAGCTATACCAAAAAATAGAGTAATACCCCCGACACTCATTTGTCAGCTGTGTTCATTTAATTTCATGAATGAGTGTCTTGCATTCCTACACTTCATTCTAAGGTACTATTTAAAGATTAAATTTACTCACTCAACAAACTTAATAACACTTTATGCAGTCTGAAAAACCAACCAACAGCGACTGTTATGCAGGGTTACAATACACATGCAGCACACTTTACAAGCAGTTTTATGTGGTTGCTCACACTACTGGCTGGCAGTGTGGTCACTCACCCTTTCTTCCCAAACAGCGAGACTGTAGTGCCCCCTACAGGGATAACCTGGTCGGTGCCGTAGATGTCCCATATGGTGAGAGCTAGGATTGAGTCCCGCGGCAGGTCACAGTACTTCACAGGTAGACGCAGCCATTCATTCCAACTTGTTATAAAAGAGGAACATTGTTGTCAATCTTTCTATGAGTTTTCCAATTCTGGGTAAAACAAAATTCTGAATGGATCAGGTTCTGGTTGTACTAATGAACATTTTATTTGCAATAATTTGCAATTTAATAAATATATGTACACATTGGTTAAATGCCATTTAATACTTATTTTAAAATACAATTTGTTTCAATTTAAGCATAATAATTTAAGTAATAGTCAGACAGAAACATGAAAAACACAACCAGTGATAAACACATCATAAGAAGATGTCAGAAAGTTTATGCAACAAAAAAACAAAAATATCAACTCTAAAACACTTTAATTTTTCAAACACATCGCATACTCACTCTATGCTATAAAAGAGAAGACAGGACATTAGAGTAGAGGATACATTTTCCAATATTGTAATAAACAAACCTATATATATTTTCCATAATTAAAACAACGTAAGTTTACATTTTCCATTACTGTAACAAACTACAGCATACATTTTCCATGATTGTAACAAACTAAAGATTACATGTTCCATTATTTCAACAAACTAAAGTATACATTTTTCAGGACTTTAATCAAAAAAATAGGACAGGACCTACTTCCAACGTTTGCTGAAGGCCTTGTAGGCTGTCTGACTGACCAGTGAGATTGAATTGCCACCACTGAAGACCTGACATGTGACATACAGGTCGGAGCAACTCTCACTGTAAGCTCCGGAGTATTGCAACATCGGGTCATTCAGGAGGTCATTGTAACTGGGACGCTCTCTCTCACCCTCCAAAGTGCCTCTGAAATTATTTTTTAAAATCTGTATGCTCATTTTGGAATTTTTTCTTTCATCATTTTAATGTATAATTGCTTTCTGTGTTAGATTTTCTAGTCCAAGTCTGCATTAAAGCAACATTTAAGTTATGGGTTATGGAAGCTCAACCTTAAACTACACTACCATTGGCTTTGACTGTATGTGATTGTTAAAAGCAAGTGAGAATAAATTTACATTTTGTTTTGGAATGAAAAGAGACAAGAAGTCTTAAGAGTAACCAGGAAAAATATACCAAATGCATGACAGAGTCAGTTCCATCGAAATCAAGATGTATTATTTATCTTAATTAGTGCACATCTGAACAGATTCATCAAACAGATGAAAAAAATATAGGGACAGTCAATTACTAATTTTGTGCATTTTACGTAGTTCTTCTTGAATGCTCTGAGCTTTTCTAAGTACATACGTACAGCCCAGAGTTCTTCTTGTCAACCGATTTTTTAATGTAAAAAAATTATGTTTCATGTATGTCTATGAAATTTAGTTCAATCAACCTAATACGTTGAAACAAACACAATACCTGTTATCACCGACATCAATTTGCGAGTGATTTGTGGAGAAATACTCAAACCAAAACTTTATACAATAACCGTTATCAAACCGAAAGCCAAAATTTTGAATTGACGATTCGATCTATCTTACGGATATTCCAGAGATACCGTAATTACTCTATGTTTTCAGACTCTTAATTTATTTATTTTTTGTGTCCGAAAATTTAGATACGAAAAATATTCACAAAATACAGGTGTCCGAAAATTAAGAGTCGAAAAATTGAAGTGTCCGAAAATAGCGTCAATTGTATCAACAACTACCGGTAATAGCACGCGCTTGTAAAATAACATGCCGTATAGTATAAATTACAGTTATACATGTTTGCACTGCATTTTAAATAATTTTAAATGCTAAATTTATTTGACAGAGAGTTACTACAAGGTTATACTTTGACCAACAAGTTCAAAGATGAGCATGTGATGTACCTACACTCGCTAGTATGAACCTGTAATTAACGCAATAAAAAAAGCAAACTATTACTTCTTTGTTTGTTCATTTCTGATAGTTGTTGTCTAACACTTTCCATTGTTCGTAAAACGTGCAATAGGGTGCAACACACTTTGAAGCGTTTAGCATTTGTCACAGTTATTTTACTGAGAAGGGTTGGTACCACTGCGGTAGATAATTGAACTGTTAATTGGCACTACCCCTGGTAATTGTCATAGCGCTTATGCTATCAGGCGAAACCATTGTTTAATACCGGTTTACAAGGTTATTTACCCAATAACGCAAATGTAATGGTCCGTTGCCCTCAGGCATGCACCTGCCATGTTTTATGATGTTAATCTGGTTCTAAAACCCCATGATCGAAGTGTCATTAGATATCGAAAACAGGACCGAAATTTGGTAAAATAGCGCTGTAAAATATACTGTCCGAAAACTAAGAGACATTAATTATGGACGAAAAACTCGTGTGTCCGAAAATTATGAGTCACGAAGAATAATAATTTTTGCTAAAAGAAGGGGTGTCCGAAAACTTAGAGTGTCCAAAAACATAGAGTAATTACGGTAGTCAGTATATTACGATTGGTTGATTTGACACGAGATCTATCCCGCCGAGGATTCCGGGGATAGTCCATAGCGTATTTCGAATTCTGAATACTTGGCTTTGTCGATTGCAAAAACATACACATTTAAATCAACCTTTGACGTGTTTGAAAATTTGGATTAATATCAATATTATGCGAGCATACCATATCATGTAAGTTGTTTTAATTTGCTCATTATGGATATATTTACGATCTATTTGTGTTTATGCCAGAAAATAGTTTATGTGGCTACTATTTCAGATTAAAGCCCCGCCTAGATTTTGGACCGCATCTTTACATAAATAAACGTGTAATCAGTTGCAACTCTCAGCGACCCCGATGGTCAAAAGTTGGGAGTTGTATTATTACAACTAGCATTTTACAATCATTGATAATTTTTATAAAGAGTTAACAAAAAGGTAAAATAAGATATGTGAATTTCAAATTGTTTTTTGTTGTTGCTACAATCAATAGAAAATGTATTTATAATAGTATCATATTTGCCACAATTTGGTTCGAAACAAGGGGCGAAATATTACTAAGCGAATTACAGGATGTAACCAAATAATTAAGTGGAGCACTGCGCAATTAATACTACTAGTGTGTTACATTTTGATTTCAACATTTTCTTCCAGTTCCCAACTGTAGATGTAGTTAAATCGACCACTTGTCATATTTGTCTTTTATCATTTGCCAAGAAATGGTACGATCGATCCCAGTGGTGGTTCCTGTTTACTTAAATAATGAATTTGTAAAAACAGCAAATATATTGTACGGCTACAAAACACTAATATTATTTGCATGTCAGTTTGTACTGAATAGATGAGTTTGTAGGAAAAAAATGTACGCCGCTTTTTTTTCATCAAACATCTCGCAGTGGTGACCACAGGTAGACTCCTTTCAATCTAAAAAAGTTAAAAGTTTTAATTAACCAGATATATATGTGCCCATGTCTGCGTTGCCACAGCGATGCAGCTCTACTCTAGATATGTAATCGGGAAGAGGCTGATGGACCTTTAAATAAACTTCGAAACACACACACAACCATTGCTACAGTGATGAAACTTTAAAAAGATATTAACCATAATGTGACTTTTTGCAACCTTATCCCATTTTCCCGACATTACTGGATCTTTTAATTAAAGCAGAATGTGTGTGTTTGTGTAATCGGGGAAAGGGATCTGTGTCTATATAGTTTCTATATAATTAGTGTTTTTGTTGATAAGTGGTCCTTTTTATAGATATTTCGTTGCAAAAATGAAAAAGAAAATATAAAATAGCATAAACAAACAACAGAATGTTGAAAATTCAATATTCACGAGGATATTTATGGCATTCGGTCATTGATGAGCTATTAAAAAATGCGGTTCTTCTTTTTTTTTAATTCATTATGAACATACACATAAGAATGGAACTGATCCGATGCAATTCAAAGGAAAACTGCGTACACGTCTTTTGATCATTTAACTAACATATTAATGTGAATATGCGATCAGCGTGTCTAATAAATTATTGATGAACTATTCTAACGTTTATTGCTAGGCAGATGTATATAGCATCTGCAGGAGAACATTGCGCGCTTGTGCCAGGAAACAACGGCGCAATGAATGTTAGTCGTCAGTATTTTGACACAAGATACTACCGTTTTATTAACTAAGTGGCTGCGCTTGTGGATCGATCTTTGCGCATACATTCACATGAAAGTAAAATATTTAGTCTTTGTTTTGCGACACCTTCATCAAAATGTTATTGCGCTTCAAACAAAATTCACATTGAGTCGTGTATGCTTTTGAACAATGCGTCAAAATCGTATGCATTCAAGTGTATAAAAGTATGCGTTGTGTACAGAGAAACGAAGCGCACACATTACTTTGTTTTGATTGAATTTCAATAATAGGTACTATAAATTATCTGCTGGTAGCACATTATAGATAAGCTAGAAACGGTACTATGGTATTGTGCATAAAAAATTATTTCTTATATGGACCACCAATGTAACGTTTCTATTAAAATCCACTGTAAATTACATGTATATGCAAATTTTGGCACGTACCACTTGTATTCAACGGTAAATCGAGTTCCATATAATTCTATTGACGGTATCGATCATCATTGTAAAGTTACTTCGTGATCTTCGTTTATTGATTAAGACTGAAATTGAATTTGCTGAAGTTAAAATATTTGTAAATTTGGTGTTGTTATTAAGTGTACAACTGTGGTTTCAATGTTTTATTTTCGTTGTTTTTCTTAAAACACATACAACTGAAATACATTATTATGAGTTAAATACATTTATAATTTGATGACAAATCATAATATCTCATAAATTTCCCTAATTGAAGACAGAAGTTAAACAAAACGCAAAATACGGTAAAATATACAAATGTATGATATTTTTTCCAAGCCCTATTCCTTTGCATGATACTTTAGCAGTACCACGACTGTAGTCCTCTGTAACTGTTGTGTAAATGTCAATGGCATCTTGTCAGAAAAAGTTGATATTTAATTTAATTGATTGCTGGTTGTAGGAATTATATTAAATGTGCTCAATCCCAATCAATATGTAATGAACACTTCCTTAATGAGTGTGAATGAGGTATAGAATAAAATAAACCCCCTCTCGAAGTTAAAATATGTTATGCAGACGCCCGAAAGTATATCTGGTGAACAGAAAACACAAACAATTACATAGAACAACACCATGCCAAAACATTCGAAACACCAAAATATATTCACTCCGTAAATAAATTAAAAATTTATTTAAAAATGCAAACAATCAATTCAAATTCATCTAATTTGAAAATCACCAGGTAGTAAGAATGAAATGTAAGAAGTCAAATGTATACTTTAACTGAAATAATTTCACGTACTGAAAGTTCAGCATGTTCAGTAATTTTCAATCTCTTTCATACGTTTTAGGGTATTGACCAATAAAAATCTAGTTGATTGTATATCTCTCATTCTGACTGAAATCACGTATTACATCACAGTACGTGGCTGAACGCACATGGGCTAGGAACTGAATCACATAACTGATGCAAATGGACACATGCAAGACGCGGGATGTAAACACTAGCATGTAGACACATAGATAAGCGTCGGAACTCTATCCACAGCAGTAGCCTTTCCGCAAGAGTAAGTTTTCTGCAGCGGATGCAATAAGTTAATCAATGACCGAGTTGAATCTTATGAACACTGTAATGATTTTTTGCACTCGACAATATGCACATACTACATATGCTGTTCTTGAAAACATGCTAGTGGTGATGTGCTTGTCAATTACTGTGCATTTAAGGGACTTATTCACAGTTTGAAAGCATACATTTATAAAAATACATTTCTTAGATTCAAACACGAACTTAGGCATCATAATATGCGTAGAATCAAAATACCACTAATCTCTATAAACATGTTGTCAATATTGGTTCGTGTATGGTTCAATCGAAATCGGTAAAATAATATATAGCCTATTTGCAATGCGTGTAATGCGTTTCCCTGATATAGCGTTTAAAATACGTAATCTCGTACAAAATACTTAATGGTGCAGTGGTAAAGTGTATCTCAACCCGGGGTAGGCGATTTCTTTTAATCTTTTTACTGCTTTTAGAATCGTTTAAAACTATTCTCAAAATAATACTTGTGTTCGTAAAGATATGTAAAGAGATTTGTCTAAAATACGAAAGTATTCTATCAAAACACTTTCAGCCACTTCTGTTGACGTTTATTTTTATTTACACTTGAGCCCAATTGCTAAATGCTTATAAAGCCATAGTCCATTTCTAGTCCATAATCTGAACATTACATCAACAAATTAAAATGAAATGTAACGCGTTTCGAGGCTCTATGTAGAGGTCGAATTTTAAAACATGTCTCTCCAGTCTATTTAACTAGTGTTTCAGATGTTTTCAATTTATTGGAATACATCGGAATCAAACGATGCTGCTGTCGAGTACATTAACTCATATTTATTTTTTTATCGTAGTTAATGAAAATAATAGAATTGTCTCACTTGCAATCATTCTTGTAATAAGTTCAGCTATGGATTTACTCATCAACCGACAAACTTCAAACATCTTTTTGGAATAAAGAATCTCGAACAGTAATCATTCCAGAATGTGAGAATCACCGTTGGAATCTTTATAACCAATTACTTACTGTGTATTGTAAATAAACGGTAAATTAAATAAAGTATATCAAAGAGATACAAAATATGTGTAAATTTATGTATAAAATCCGCGGCACCAATAACTGGCACATTAGGATGCTCCTGGATATATAACGTGTAATGAAATTTCCTATCCTTTTACTAGCACACTCCATTCACGATAACCTTTCGCACACAACTGTGTACTGGGGTTCACTTGTTACATTTTCGTGCATGCGATTTATTTAGGTATCGAAAAAACCGAACCGCGAACGTGTGTGTAAATATAATACACGCACTTTTAACGAGATTACACGTAATTGAACATTCAATCACTATTTTACAACATTATTATGAAACTCTGGGGGTTTTCCAACAAGAAGATTGTAACGTTTTTTTTATATTTTAAATAAGTACGTATTCCTTTGGGAAACTGGCCAAATCACGTTTATGTCGAACAAAATCAATGAAACATGGTATTTATCGAGATAGTAGATGGTCTTTTAATTCGAGCGGCGGTTTCTGATATGAATAGTTTATTTTTTATACATATAACTCAACCAGTGTTTCATATTAAAGGATGCCCTTCTATAAACAACTAAATTCAACTGATGTTAATTAATTTTAACAGAGACGTAGATGTACGTCTCTGATTTTAAATATCAAATACTGAAGACATATTAAGTTATGTTTAAGTGTTCAATCAATAGGGCCTATTAATTCGTCTTCGTAAAAAAAAACGAACTTAAAGTGTAAGTTGGATAATGTACAAGTATTTTCATGGTAATACAAATAACCGATCGACACACGATGTGTGCCAAGGCGATAAAGACGTAAATTGATTAACAAACATGAACGCCGATAACATTTGTATTATATCTTTATCTAACTTTTCCAAGCGTTCCATCTTCATCTTACTTTTCCAAGCTTTCCATTAATCATCCGAATGCTGAAAAAATGTGTTTTATTTTTATTAAATGTCCATAGCATAACTGTTTAATGTATGTTTACTAATGAACTTTATATCAATACTTTCTGTACAGCGGCAGTATTTCATTCATGAAACTCAGCAGGGCAATGAACTCGTGCTCTGTACCAGTCTATATCTGGGATTGGCGGGAAATATATTAGCCAATCGAAAGCCCGGAAATTGCTAACCTCATTTTCATTGAAGAAATATGGCCGACAACAACAAGGGCGACCAAGTTGCACCTGGCGAAAATACGGAAGATGCGGCTGCTTCAGAGCATGTTGACGAAGAAGATCCGGTGTCAGAAAGTCCGGAGATAGAAGTTGTACCACCATTGAAAGCTCCACCGGAAAATCAGTAAGACCATTCTGCATTAAATAACCGGAAAGTTAACTTCCACGTTCAAGAATGGAAATTGGGGACCAATCCCATTTTTCTATTCAATAAGTCAGTGACTTTGTAAACTTTTAATGTATTTTAGCTGTTGAAGCTATTGAGTCTTTTCTGTGTTGGAGATGACGCCAACAACATCATGTCCCTAAGGCTGTGCCCTTATGGTGACTGACGACTTGAAAATATTTTTGTTCAGATCTCGAATTGCAATGCAAACTCAACTGACACTTCAATCACAGGATGTAGTTCTTCTTGAATGCTCTGAGCTTTTATGGGTATATACATACAGCTCAGAGGGTCAATAGCTGAGATTGAATCAGTGTAACTGTCACAGAATGCAATTCACAGGCATTGCAAATATTTCTGTTGTGAATAATAATTATTTTTGAAAACAATTACATTTTCTTACATGCAGTTTATTATTGGAAAATGTGTTTATCTTATAATAAAGAAATATCGTTATTGAAATTCATTCTGTAGTTGTTCTTAAATGCTTTGAGCTTTTATGAGTACATAAACAAGCGATCCGGAGGGTCAATAGCTGGGAGATGGATTATTGCAACTAATTGAGTAATTCTGCAGTGTGCATGTTTTAGAACCACCGGACTAAGCAGAGTGGAGGCCCACACAACTTTTTGGGCCAACGCTCAAAGCCCCTAGTGCCTACTAGTCTGAGCCCCTTAACCACCACCAATACAAGATGTTTTTGTAAATAATAATTGATTTATTACTTGACAAGACAATTTCAAGCCTTAAATCGGCATAAACATTAATTTAAAATGATTGGCTTTGTCAAGTCATTAGATTAGGCTGAGTAAGTAAAAAATGTCTTCTTATTGGGCCTCTAAAAGTTGCGGGGCCCATTATTAAGGCAGTTGGCTACTCAGCCCATTATTAAGGCAGTTGGCTACTCAGCCAAATGGTTTATCTGGGACTGACTGCTTAACACAGATTGTGTGAGAACAATTAACATAAGTTTTGTTAGTCATGGGTTTGAGTCCAGAACTAGGATTTTACTTCCTGTTATTCTCTTATGTAGGGCTGGACACTGATGTATGGCTTTGTCCATTGTTGCTTCACCAGTTACTTTGGAAAACATGCACAAATAAAAGGTCACATTTTTTAGGGATGACAATCACTTGATGTTAGTTGATAAGCCTTTCAAATGCACAACAGAAAAGCAGACATGTTAATCTTTCTGTTTATAATTCCTGATTAATTGACTGATCAAACACGTTTTGGAAGATGTTAATAATAATTTTTACCAAAAATATCACACTTTAATTGTGAAAATGGAAGTTCTAGTCTCAATGAACTTAAGTTTAGTTTACATTACATAAGCTTGTTGTGGTTAAACAATTGCTTATATAAGTATTTGAAGAAAGTTCATGAGTGTGTCCAGTTATTTTAAAGTTGAACTTAAATGGAAGTGATAAGTTGTTTGTAATATAATCTAATTATTGTCCCCTACCGGTTTCACCGGAGGGGACTTGTGGTTTGCGCTCTGTCAGTCCGTCTGTCAGTCTGTCCGTCACACTTTTCTGGATCCTGCGATAACTTTAAAAGTTCTTAATATTTTTTCATGAAACTTAGAACATGGATAGATGGCAATATGGACATTATGCACGTCATTTCATTTTGTTCCTACGTCAAAAATTGTGGTTGCTATGGCAACCAAAAAAATAATCTGAAAATGATGGAATTTCTGACAATGGTGAAGCCGGTAGGGGACCATATTGCTTGACAATAGCCTTGTTTAATCTAGAAATAAGTGTGGTTTATTCATAGCGTATTATGACTTGAGACACATTTATTTTTGTTTTATAATTTATTTCTTAGTAACATGATTTGTATGGATGAAGGTTTTCATTGCTTCAAATTAGGATTGTGATATTTCTGGTAAGGAAAATAGTTTTATTAATGAAGATTGGCAATTGGTCCTAAATTTAAAGATCTTTTAAAAACGGGACACAAAATCACTGGGTAAACTCATGTGCTTGTTGAAGAAAGGTTTATGTTCATGGATGACGTAACCTTCCTGTAAAACAATATATGTTCCAACATAGGAGTTTCATAAAGTAGATTGTTCAAAATTGCACTGTCAGTTGTTTTGCAATGCTGAATTGTATTGTATTCACTTTGATCCACTGTTGTGAATGTTTACTACAAGTCATCACACCAACTAAACATTTGTAGAAGTGAATCATATTTTAAAATGGCAATATGGAAATAATGCACGTCATTTCGTTTTGTTCGTATGTAAAAAATTATGGTTGCTGTTGCAACAAATATATATAAAAAAATTAATTCTGACAATGGTGGAGCCGGTAGGGGACATATTTGCTTGGAAATAGCCTTGTTTATCTTAATTTATTTCAATAACATCAAAGTATTTAATTTTAATTTATATTATTATATTGTTCTGATTTAAATTATTAAAAAGAGTTTTATGAAATTAGTTTTCCTAAATCAGTGGACTTTTCATGCAAAAAAATATATCAAGAAATGGCATTTTCAGAAATGGCCTGTAGGGTATGAATAGTGGAGTATGCCTGTCTTGGGGTAAGCTCTTGCTAAATTCATCAAGCCAACAAACTTAAGTTGAAAAAAAAGTGATTTTTGGTTGATCATTTTTCAGTGATCTGTCTTCATTACATAACTTGGTCAATTCAAAGGACCTGATCCAAATGTCAATTTTCTCATTTGAATGGATACATTCCAAATAAGAAGTGACAGACTGAAATACTGAATATGTAGCATATTTCTATTATATCATAAAGTTACTTGAGTGACTATGAATAAGCAACATTAAAATTAAAAATTCAATCACCGTTTACACAGTGTGGTTTATTATTGATGCTATGATTTTTTCCCTTTTTTGACCATAAATATCAGTAAGCAGGATATTGATATTCATCATTTCTATATGAGATACAATAGCTTCACCTACTTATAAGGTTACTAAGCAAAATCCGACATCAGTGAAAATGCATATGGGTAAAGTGTAGTCCCATAATAGCTTGTTCAGTTTGCATTGACTAATCAGGGATGACACATTCCATATGTATGTTATTTTTATGCCCCCCTTCGAAGAAGAGGGGGTATATTGCTTTGCTCATGTCGGTCGGTCGGTCCGTCCGTCCACCAGGTGGTTGTCATACGATAACTCAAGAACACTTGGGCCTAGGATCATGAAACTTCATAGGTACATTGATCATGACTCGCAGATGACCCCTATTGATTTTGAGGGTCACTAGGTCAAAGGTCAAGGTCACGGTGACTCTAAATAGTAAAATGGTTTTTGAATGATAACTCAAGAATGCATACGCGGCCAACAGGGCACACTCTCAACTATTACTGAAGCATCTGGTCTGTAATCCTAAATCTATAATTATCAGTCCAATGAAACATCATCCTTTTAGTAAAATACAGTGGATAAGTAAAAATATTATCAGAATATGAGATTATTGTATATTTTGTATATTCAATATTGTGTTTATGTTTAATTTTGTTGATTAATATAAATATAAGCAGGACAGGGGAGGTAATACACTCTTATATACAGGGGAAACAAATGCAATACGTTTAAAATTTATTGGTACAGCAATTTGCCTCCCTTGTAATATATTTAAATTTTACCAAATGTAAGTCTAACTGCATTTTTGTAATGCATACTACTACTACTACTAACTACTACTACTACTACTACTACTACTAACTACTACCTACTACTACTAACTACTACTCCCTGCTGCTGCTGCTAGCTGCTGCTGCTACTACTACTACTACTTCTACTACTTACTACTACTACTACTACTACTACTACTACTACTACTCCTACTACTACGATACTACTACTACTACTACTACTACTACTACTACTACTACTCCTACTACTACGTCTACTACTACTACTACTACTACTACTGACTACTAACTACTACTACTACTACTTCTACTACTACTACTACTACTACTACAACACCCCCCACCCCCCACCCACACCCCACCCCCCCACCCACCCACCAACCACCACCACCACCGTTCACAGTGACAAAAAAACGTATTCAACAATGGCTGCTACTACAACTTATAGCCATATAGGGTGCATGCATGTTTTACAAACAGCCCTTGTTTGTTTAACTTTAAAAAGAAGTATCTTCTTAGAAAATCCAGTTAAGATGCAAAGTGTCGTCTCATATTAGCCTGTGCAGACTGCACATCATGCTAATCTTGGACGACACTTAATGAACATATATTAAACCCCATTTTAGCGGAGGGAAGCTCATATCTAATTTCATTGATCTGTCCCGTGTTACAGGTGGTATCATGGTCGTCTGGACCGTCAGACTGCAGAGCGCCGACTCTTGATGCGTGAGACCCTGGGCGACTATCTCATCCGAGAAAGTGAGAGCAAACTGGGCAGCTATGTGCTCTCGTACTATGGGAAGACTGGAATTAATCATTTCAGGTATTGCTACAGCGATTTTTCCTTCTTTTTATGTTGAAAATGCATTCATATGATGAAACTTGAAATATATGTTATTTTATTTTTTATATTTTTATATTTCACTGATTTGATAATTTTTAATGAATACTTTGACAACAGATACATTGAAACAAAAAAAATCATTGGGCACATATTTGCATGGATTTTTGTGGGTCCCCTCAAACACGACATATGTTCAACAAAAATTTATTCCAATAAGCCATTATAAAAAATCCACAAATTTAAGATCCAATGTATATTATACATGTATTTACAAATTGATGAAATAAAATGAGCTTACATTTCACAAAAAATTCTGGACCAGGTAAGCATTAAGAATTGTGATAATATATTGGCGTCCTTCATAAATTGAACACATAAGTTAAATTTAAATTTCAGCTTACTTTCGGACTGTAAAAGCCAGTTTTATATATTCTTTACTTGTAGGATACATTTTGTATTTGCCATAAAATTTTAGCTGAAAGTTTTAACTTTACTTGAGTCTCTGATACACAAAATTGAGTTGTTTGTACATGCAAATGTTCGTTTCAGGATCACAGCCATGTCTGGTGATTTCTACATCGGGGGTCGCCAGTTTGACACGCTGTCAGATCTTATTGGCTACTACACCTCAGTATCCTACCTTCTTAAAGGGGAACAGCTAGTCACACCAGTTCCACACCAGAGGTAATGATCTAACAATAAAAGAAATCTCTGTCTTCATTTCTAGTCTTGCCAGTGCAGGTTTGACAGAAGTTACTAAACAGGAAATCTAAGCTCAATGGTAACGGGTGGGGTTATGACAGGACTAGAATTTATTTTGAGTCGGGGGGCTTTGACCCCCTACCAGGGCCTTGCCCTGGACCTACAAAGGGGCCTAGGTGGCTCCCTTGACCCCCTGCCGAATCGGTTACTATTTCAAATAATCCTTTGTTTACAATCAAAATGACAACTCAGCAATAGCATAATGTCAGTTATAAATAAAAATTGACATAATCGAATACTTATATGATAAACAATTGATAGAAATGCATCAAACGTGATTAGTTCTTTTCAGCCTGTAGATGACCGAAGGAGGGTGATAGCTGTTTTTCCTTATTGCAAGATGCAAGATACAGATGAACTTAGGTATGCAAACTTTAGCTGCATTTAACATAATTGTTATTTTTGTAACAATACCTCATGCTTTCATTCTACTATCATTTAACTCTAGTATTTAGTTATGGTGAATATTCATTTTTAACCAGGTTTTTCGAAGAAAAAAACTGGTTATTAGATTAGCGAATGCGGGCGGGCTGGCTGGCTGGCTGGCGGGCTGGCTGGCGGGCGGGCGGAACAAGCTTGTCCGGGCCATAACTATGTCGTTCATTGTCAGATTTTAAAATCATTTGGCACATTTGTTCACCATCATTGGACGGTGTGTCGCGCGAAATAATTACGTCGATATCTCCAAGGTCAAGGTCCACTTTGAGTTCAAAGGTCAAAAATGGCCATAAATGAGCTTGTCCTGGCCCATAACTATGTCATTCATTGTGAGATTTTAAAATCATTTTGCACATTTGTTCACCATCATGGGACGGTGTGTCGCACGAAAGAATCACGTCATATCTCCAATGTCAAGGTGGGCCACGACTAAAAATATATATTTTTTTAAAAACAAACTTACAAAGGGGGTTAATTTTGTTTGTTCATTTCAAAAGTTCAGTTTGAGTATTCTCCCTTTATCAGATTTTTTTTCACAATGAAAACCTGGTTTTGTGACAATTTTGTCCCTTGTTAAATCTTGATATTGGGGAAAATGTAAGAAAGAAATATTATAAGTGAATAATTGAATTTGATGTTTTAATAGTGTTTCTCTTAACATACAAGTTATTTAATAATTAAAACTAAGTAAAATTCATATTTTCCTCTGCAATGAGAATGTCGTTAATATTGATTTTAGAATGTTCATGTTTGCTGCTCATCATTATGTAAGGGTTTTAAATGAAGGCTTAAAAACATAAATCTAGCAAGAAAAGGTCTTATTTAATTGAATTTCTAAGAGAATGCAAGCCTATGTGAGTGGTAAAGGGATAAATACGAAGCAATAGCTTGTAATGTAATATTTTGTATCGCTATGTTCCAGCTCTAAGATGGGTGACATATTTGTGACGAACAATCAGATGTTTTTCTTAGGTTACAGCTTTGAGAAGGGTGACATATTTGTGACAATCAGATGTATTTCTATATTACAGCTTTGAGAAGGGGGACATATTCGTGGTAATAATGAGATGGGTGATGGCTGGCTGTGGGTGTGGTCACAAAGGACTGGGGAGGAGGGACAGGGTGTACGAGGAACTTGTCGAGGATCTGGTGAGTACCACACGATTTAAATGCATAAAATGAGCTTTGTCATGCGAAAATGGGTCTTATGCCAAATGGGTCCAGCATAGCTCAAGTCCAGTCAGCACAGGAGCTACGCTTTCAGCTAATAGGTCACTAAGGTTTTGTGGTTCTATTATGAGCCTGGTCTGTCGCATGTGGCATTTTTGCATGATGGGAGTTATGTGGGAGGACCTTGCAATAATCCTGATTTTGTTTTGCTGCATAGGTTGTTTGATTTCCAGTTTGTTTTTTAGCTCGGACTATTATATCAGGGATGGAAATTGATGGTTGCCCGTTCGCCCTGGGCGAGTAAATTTTTACGCCGGGCGATTGAATTCAAAAGCCGGTAGTCCGTCCGGGCAAATAGCTTTTTGAAAAAAGCCGTTCTGAACAATCGATACATTGCGCGGTATTCATCAATACCTTTACCCCTTTGGTTTGAAATGGTGTCGGCCAATTAAATTGCGTCATTCAAAACATCGCTAACATGCATAACGTTTACAGCGTCTGACGTCATGATTTACTACTACTACTTCTACGATGTTTACTACGCTGTAAACTTTCTATTCAAAATGGCTGCGCCAAAGTCATAATAGATTTAAATATGTGGCAATTTATTCAAGGGGTTTCTCAGCCTGAAAAAAACAAATCCTTCAGAAAAAAGCAACTATAATCATGAATATGATCAAAATAAACGTAAGCGCGAATTTCAGTTAGGATGGTTGGAAACTAGACCTTGGCTGACGAACGATCA